>NC_087201.1:9294902-9314902 GCF_015104395.2 Macrobrachium nipponense
TTATGCTCGTAGAGCCTGTTCCATTGTTAGTAATTTTGATTTGGTTCAAGTCTTCAGCTATAAAGTGGCGATAGCCAAAAGTAGTATCTGAACCCCTTCCTTTCTCACCTTATTAACTTGCAAATATTAATTTTACACTAATGTCAACCGTTACAAAATCTACATGTGCATCTATAAATTTAAGACACGTGGAACCGTGGAGAGTGAATCCAGAAATAAGATATTTGTATGGAACAATGACAATCTGAAAATATATCAATATGAATTATATATTGAAGAACAATCGAAGAACAATCGAAGAACAATCGAAGAACTCATCGAAGAACAATTGAAGAACTCATCGAAGAACAATCTAAGAACTTTAAGTCATATTTGCACTTTCTTCACCACACTGCTTAGTGCCGTATTATTGCCTCAATTCACGAGCACTGCTTAGTGCTGCTCTATTGCAGTCACTTGCAGCACAAATAGCACTACCACACTCACTTCACCAGCACTGCTTTGCACTGTTGCACTCACTTCATCAGCATGCTTAACCACTGACAAAATTTACACTTAACTACTAACACAAAAATAATATATGTACAGAAACATTTCACCTACGTCTACCATAAACCCATCGACTCAAATTATTTCAATTCAATGATTTCCTATAAAAGAAACTTACCAAAATAATATTTCTGACATTCTGAAAACTATTTAGCAACAAATGATTAAATAAACTATCTACAAACTATTTAGCGTCAAATGATTAAATAAACTGAACTATCTAAAATATTTAGCGTCAAATAATTTAACCCTTAAACGCCGAATGGACGTATTAAACGCCGAGTCAAAATGTCTCCCGTATGCTGAATGGACGTACCATACATCTACTCAAAATTTTTTTTTTTTTTTTTTAAATTAGTGGAAAAATACTTATAGGCCTACCAGCCGAAAACTTTGAATCACGCGCCTTGGGGGATGCTGGGAGTTCACGGATCGAGGTGTTTTTTTGTTTACAATCGTTACGCAGGCGCGCAAGTGCGAATTTCTTTCTTACCGCACTAAAAAGTATCTGTGACACACCTTGGAAATTATTCGTCAACTGACAATTTTTTTACCATTTTTATATTAGCCGTTACATGGAGTATTATATATGAAAATGTGCGCATTTTTATGTAGAATACAACAAAAAAATACTCATGATTGTAGCTTTTATCAGTTTTGAGATAATTTTTATATAAAGAACGATAAATGACAAAATCAACCTTTGTGGTCAACTTTGACTCTACCGAAATGATCAAAAAACGCAATTGTAAACTAAAACACTTATATTTTAGTAATATTGAATCATTTACCTTAATTTTGCAACTAATTGGAAGTCTCTAGCACAATATTTCGATTTATGGCGAATTTATGAAAAAACTTTTTCCTTACGTCCGCGCGGTAACTCTTCCGAAAAAAAATCATACTTGCGATTGTGGTAATGTTTGCACCATTTTAAAATAGCCGTTACATAAAGTTTTTATATATGGAAATGTGCGCAATTTCATGCACAAGACAACTAAAAACAACCATGGTTGTAGCTTTATCAATTTTGAAATATTTTCATATAAAAAATGATAAGTGATAAATTTTCAACCTTTGGTCAACTTTGACTCTACCGAAATGGGTCGAAAAACGCAATTGTAAGCTAAAACGCTTATATTCTAGAAATATTCAAGCATATACCTTCAATTTACAACAAATTGGAAGTTTCTAGCACAATATTTCGATTTATGGTGAATTTATAAAAAAAAAAATAACATTTTCTTTACGTCCGCGCGGTAACTCTTCCGAAAAAATCATTCGTGCGATTGTGGTATGTTTGCACCATTTTAAATTAGACGTTACATAAAGTTTTATATATGAAAATGTGCGCAATGTCATGTAGAATACAACTAAAAAATAATTGAACGGTTCGTAGCTTTTTTTCATTTTTGAAATATTTGCATATAAATCAAGATAAATAGAAACCAAAAAAAAACCACGTTCGGTCAACTTTGACTCTACCGAAATGGTCTAAAAACGTAATTGTAAGCTAAAAACTCTTACAGAGTAGTAATATTTAGTCATTTATCTTCATCTTTAACAAATTCAAAGTCTCTAGCACAATATTTAGATTTATTGTGAATTAAAAAAAAAAAAAAAAAAAAAAAAAAAAACTTTCCTTCCCTCCGCGCGCGGATTTTCCGCCACAAATCTCCGAAATGAGTACGTCCCATTCTCGGAATATTTGCTCAGTTTCATATTAGGCATTTCATAGTGTTTTATATATGAAAAATGTGCGCAATTTCATGTAGAATGAAACAAAATATTGAAAGGTTGTAGCTTTTCTTATTTCCGAAAAAATTGCATATAAATAATTTATATATAAAAAAAATAGACATTCGGTCAACTTTAACTCGTCAGATAATGGTCGAAAACTGCATTTGTAAGTTAATACTCTTACAGTTATAGTAATATTCCATCATTTGTCTTCTTATTTTGAAAGAAATTGAAGTCTCTAGGACAATATTTAGATTTATGGTGACAATTTTTGTTAAAAAAAAATTTGTGTTTACGTCCGTTCGTTAATTTATGCATTATTTTGTGATGATATTTTCTGTGTTGCTTTTATCGTTTTACAATGTGTTATATACCAAAATGATTGCAATTTAGTGTACATTACAACTAAAAAAAGTAACTTGTTACCTCTAACCGTTTTGTGCACAGCGCGATTTGAATAAAATTATATATGAAATTTCGTTTTTGTGCTATCATATATCGCATTATTTATACATGATAATGATAATTTTTTCAATTCTGATGGCTGCATACTAAATTTCAGCCAATGACAAAAAAAGGAGCCTAAAACGAACTCTTAATCTTAAAGAAAACTAAGCGCGCTGTGATTTTTTGAAAAAAAAATTTTCTACTTCCGCGCTCACTCTCTGAAACCCTCCGGCACACGGGAGACTTTTTTTTTTACCGCTTCGGCGTTTAAGGGTTAATGTACTTTTACTATTTGCAAACGACTAACTCTCGAGAGATTGAATAAACTATTCGAATATCTGAAAACTAGTTTATCTGCATAAAAGTTATTTAAAATAAATGAACCTAGAATAATGAGTGAATCTGGAAATAAGGTAATTAAATGGAACAATAACTTAATCCGGAGGAATAAAATATTCAAATTAAATGAACCTGGAATGAGTGAATCGGAAATAAGATAATTAAATGGAACAATGACTTAATCCGGAAATAAGGTATCTAAATTCATGAAAAAACTATCAAAGAGCTCTACGAAGAACAATCTAAGAACTCTTAAGAACAATTGAAGAACTTGACTCATATTTGCCGTTTATTCACTAGCGCTGATTAGTGCTGTACTATTGCACTCAATTCACCAGCACTGCTTAACTACTAACACAATTAAAATATATGTACACAAACATTTCCCCTAGTCTACCATAAACCCATTGATTCAAATTATTTAAATTCCAGGACTTGACAAACTATCATATTAATAGTTTTGACTGTCTGCACAAGATTTAGCATCAATGATTAAAACACTGTCTGCAAACTATTTAGCATCGAATGATTAAATAAAAGACTATCTGCAAACTACTTATCCTCGAGAGATTAAATAAATCTCGACTATCTGAAAACTAGCTAGCCTCGAGAGATTAAATATTTTTTTTATTATCTCCAAACTATTCAGCCTATAGAGATTAGATAAATTCTTTGGCTATCAGCTAACTATTAGCCTTGAAAGAGTAAATACTTTCTTTGACTATCTCAACAACTATTTAGCCTCGACGAGATGAATAAGTTTTTTTTTCTTTTATAAAAGAAATCGGTAACTGGCTTATACAAACCTCCAATCCATGTCAAAATGCGGAAAGAGAACTTCAACCCTGTATTTAAGTCTTCAGAGTAAAGATGATCCAGTACAGTTTCCTGTAACAAAAATAAAATAATCTTAATTTGTTGTCTCTACAGGTGTCCATTAAAGCAGCATTTGCCACTGGAGCTTTTGCCACTGGAACGCACTACTCTATTTTTTTTCAATCTATTAAGAGAACATTTGAGTTTCATTTTAATGGCAACTGTAATTAATAAAAGCATTATAAAGATTTTTTCCACTTAATATCCATACGTTATTGCAATCTATTCATTCTTAAAGGATTTGACCAAGGGTAATTCCGACAAACACCCAAAATATGTTGGAGAAACTTCCAACAAAAAAATCAAATACCCTATTCACAGAGGACAGCATGTGCCCCAAATTTTTCAGAATATGAATAATTTCTCATCCGCTTTCATACACAAAATCTGTGGGACGACAAATTCCCCAGAAGTGCACTACATTCTTTTAGTAATTCTCTATTTAGTGTCATTCAACATAAAGTGGAAGGAACTACTATCGGAACTGAACAAGAATTACAAATGGTTTGGAAAACTCATTAAGGTTGTCTTTTTTTTTTATTGGAATGTCATTATCCTTTTAATCTAGGTTCCAAATATTCACCATTTCTAGTGTAATATTGAGAGTGACTTTTGTAGGAAACAAGAACTAAACAAAAGAGAATCCTATAACTTCAGGAAATCATATTAACGTACATTATCCATCAATATTTTCTCCTCCTAAGGTTAATTTTATTTTATATCTTAGAAGCTGTTCCCTTAAAATAGATAATTATTTCTCAAAGATTATGTCTACTTGCCCATTAGAGGCATCCTAGTAAAAATAAGACAAAAACACTAAAGGAAACGGGAATGTTGTTAATGGCATGCTCACCTAAATATTTTATCTACAGACCCACCACTTTTACAAACATTCATATAACACACCCGCACTGCATAGACGCAAGGAGTTTGTTTCTTCTGAGCAGCAGAGATGATCCAGTACATCATCCTGAAACAAAAGAAAAATATTAATTTCCTGCTCTGTACACGATTTGTTTAAAATGTTAAAACAAAAAATATTAGGAGTTCTATTTTCATGAAAATATAACATTATAAAATTGATTAGCCAATTAATAAAACTAAGTTTACCGGCTGCTAAAGGTTAACACTTCAGAGAATTAGCTCAAAAATAACTCATTTGGTAAAATAATTATATTTGTATTTTAATGCAGTCATATTGGCATAAATTTGAACCATTATTTCTTTTCAAGGAGTTCACCAAGTCTGAAATCTGACCAGAAACAAACAAACATTTGTTGGAGAAGCTACCCACAAACACTAAAGTACCTGAAAGCCCCTTCCTTCCTTCTTCAGCCATTACCTGACAAATAAAAGTTGAACATACCAAATTTTCAACAGTTACAAAATCTACATTAGCATCTGTAACTAGATTGGTGCTAACCAACTTGAACTTTGGCACTCAATTCAAAAAACACTAGTATCGCATAGCCTCAAACACTAAACAATACAATGAGATATTGTAAACTTTGTACAAAAACTATTAACCTATAGCCTCTAAGTATACTATAATTTCAGGATTGACTAAAAATAAAACCTATCTAATGAAATAATCAGTTTTAACTATCTTCAAATTATTTAGCATAGGAAGATTAAAAAATATCCGACTGTCCCCTAACATAACAAGAGATTGAAGGCTATTCAGGTGCCCCACCAGTTTCATAGTACGTAGCAGGACCCCCATTATCAAATTCTCCGTTTATTCATCAGATGTATTTAATCAACATTGTAAATTCCACATTTGTTTTACTTTCCATATCATTAAACACTGACACCTTCACTGGTTGGATCATCCATCCTTAGATTAAAATTAACGCAAATAAAAACACTAGCAGGAGATATTCTATCAGTCCAGTCAAGCAGTCGACCCAACTCAACCTTTCCTCGGAAAGTGAAGGAAGCTATGCGCAGGTGGGGTCATACCAGCAATCTTGGCAGTTTCATCGTCTTTCAGCCATGTCTCAGCAATGGCAAAAATGGCCATAAAATTTTCAATTAGCAAGTCTCCAATCTGAAGTGTTTTGATTTCCTACTGATTGGATATTCACGTAAACTAATTTTAATTTTCTATTAGCAATCATTGCCATGGTCTATATAATCAATAATCCTCTTCATTACATAATGTAAGGTCTTGCATTCTTTTCAGTTCAGTGTATGACCATCCGTTTGATATTTGCGACCATGACAATTTATAGAGTTAGTTTCAACAGCAACAGTAATATTCTTTTTGCTTACTTCACCAAGATACACACATTCTTTGTGATTCACTAATCACCACATAACATCTAAACCATTCTTTCATTATCATCCCTATTGCAAGAATGACAGGCCACCACCGCAGTGATTTTACTAGCCATAGTGACTAGGTTAGCCGCATTAACGGGGGTAGGGCAGAGTAAAAAAAGTTAGTCAATTCTCCGTTTCAAACAGAGTAAAGCAAAAAAATGACTGATCCGGCAACCGAGTAAAGTGAAAACGTGACTGATCCGCTCTCGCACACACTTCATCCTGACAAAATATATTCAAATTCATGACTCCTAGAAATCTGAAAAAAAAAAAATATTTAAATTCATGAAGCATATAAATCTGAAAAGAAGACATCTAAATTCAGACACCTGGAACGATAATAGATGAAATTCGTGCAGCTTAGATTTTGTAAAAAGCATCTTCTTTGAATACAAAATTTTCATGAGCCGAGACTTGAACCTGTGCTGTTATGGTCACTAGTTAGCCACAGATCATACATGATGATGATCCATGTTGCCACTGTCTCACCGCGTTGAGGCCATGACCGTCGAGACAGTAGGGACGTTCAATGCTAGGGAAGGATCGGGCCTGTCAAAGCCTCCCCTCCCTAGTACTGTCACGGAACCCTAAACCGTGAGGCAAGCCCCAAACTAGTAAGGGCGAAGCCTTCCTAGAAAGGGACTCCCGGAATCAACATTGATATGGGTTTCACACCATACCAATGCCAACCCCAGGTTTCTTTACTTGAAAGTAAAAGGGGTTCAAAAGTAGGAAGTAAAGTAAGAGGCGACTTATGCTCGTAGAGCCTGTTCCATTGTTAGTAAGTTTGATTTGGTTCAAGTCTTCAGCTATAAGTGGCAGCTAGCCAAAAGTAGTATCTGAAAACCCCTTCCATCCTTCCTCACCCATTAAACTTATAAATATAATTTCAACAGTTACAAAATCTACATGAGCATCTACAAATTAAGACACATGGAACCATGGAGAGTGAATCCAGAAATAAGATATTTAAATGGAACAATGACTTAATCTGAAAATATATAAGTATGAAAAAATTCTATATCGAAGAACAATCGAAGAACTCATCGAAGAACAATCGAAGAACTCATCGAAGAACAATCGAAGAACTTAAGTCATATTTGCACTTTCTTCACCACACTGCTTAGTGCAGTTCTATTGCAGTCACTTCACCAGCACAAATAGCACTACCGCACTCACAGTTGCACTCAATTCACAAGCACTGCTAACTACTGACAATAATATAATGTATGTACACTTCACTACCAACGCAAATAATATATGTACACAAACATTTCACTTACCATTAACCCATTGACTCATATTTCAATTCAATGATTTCCTATAAAAATAAATTACCAAAATAATAGTTTTGACTATCTGAACACTATTTAGCATCAAATGATTAAATAAACCGACTATCTGCAAACTCTTTAGCATTGAATAATTAAATAAACTATCTTCAAACTATTTAGCATTGAATGATTAAATAAACTGCCTATCTACAAGCTATTTAGTGTCAAATGATTAAATAAACTGACTATCTACAAACTATTTAGCATCGAATGATCAAATAAACTGCCTATCTGCCAAAACTCTATATAGAGTAATTATTAAATAAACTTATTATCTACAAACTATTTAGCATCGAATGATTAAATATACTTTTACTATCTGCAAACCACTTATCCTCGAGATATTGAATAAATTATTTGAATATCTGAAAACTAGCTAAACTGGAAATAGGTTATGTAAATTAATTGAACCTGGAATAATGAGTGAATCCGGAAATAAGATAATTAAATGGAACAATGACTTAATCCGGAAATAAGGTATAAAGTTCATGAAAAAACTATCAAAGAGCTCTACGAAAAACAATCTAAGAACTCTTAAGAACAATTGAAGAACTTTACTCATATTTGCAGTTTATTCACTAGCGCTGATTAGTGCCGTACTATTGCACTCACTTCACCCTTGCTGCTTAGTGCCTTACTATTGCACTCTTCACACACTGCTTAGTGCCGTACTATTGTAGTCACTTCACCAGCACAGATAACACTACTGCACTCACTTAATCACCGTTTCGCACTATTGCACTCAATTCACCAGCACTGCTTAACTACTAACACAATTAAAATATATGTACACAAACATTTCACCTACGTCTACCATAAACCTATTGATTCAAATTATTTAAATTCCAGGATTTGACAAAACTATCATATTAATAGTTTTGATTGTCTGCACAAGATTTAGCATCAAATGATTAAACACTGTCAGCAAACTATTTAGCATCGAATGATTAAATACAGACTATCTGCAAATTACTTATCCTCGAGAGATTAAATAAATTCTTCTTTAATCTGAAAAACTATCTAGCCTCGAGAGATTAAATATTTTTTTTATTATCTCCAAACTATTCAGCCTATAGAGATTAGATAAATTCTTTGACTATCAGCTAACTATTTAGCCTTGAAAGAGTAAATACTTTCTTTGACTATCTACAAACTATTTAGCCTCGACGAGATGAAATTAAGTTTTGTTTTTTTCCTTTTACAAACCTCCAATCCATGTCAAAATCCGGAAAGAGAACTTAAACCCTGTATTTAAGTCTTCAGAGTAAAGATGATCCAGTACAGTTTCCTGTAACAACAAAAATAAAATAATCTTAATTTGTGGTCTCTCCAGGTGTCCATTAAAGCAGCTTTTGCCACTGGAACGCATTACTAATTTTTTTCAATCTATAGAGAACATTTGAGCTTCATTTTAATGGAACTGTAATTAATAAGCATTATAAAGATTCTTTACCACTTAATATCCATACGTTATTGCAATCTATTCATTCTTAAAGGATTTGACCAAGGGTGAATTCCGACTAAACAAAATATGTTGGAGAAACTTCCAACAAAAAATCAAATACCCTATTCACAGAGGGACAGCATGTGCCCCAAATTTTTCAGAAGTGGAATAATTTCTCATCCCCGCTTTCATACACAAAATCTGTGGGACGACAAATTCCACAGAAATGCAATACATTCTTTTTGTAACTTCTCTATTTAGTGTCCATTCAACAAGTGGGAAGGAAGGAACTACTATCGGAACTGAACAAGATTACAAATGGTTTTGGAAAACTCTTAATGTTGTCTTTTTTTTTTTATTGGAATGTCATTATCCTTTTAATCTAGGTTCCAAATATTCACCATTTCTAGTGTAATATTGAGAGTGACTTTTGTAGGAAACAAGAACTAAACAAAAGAGAATCCTATAACTTCAGGAAATCATATTAACGTACATTATCCATCAATATTTTCTCCTCCTTAAGGTAATTTTATTTAGATCTTAGAAGCTGTTCCCTTAAAATAGATAATTATTTCTCAAAGATTATGTCTACTTGCCCATTAGAGGCATCCTAGTAAAAGTAAGACAAAACACTAAAGGAAAAGGGAATGCTATAATGGCATGCACACCTAAATATTTTTATCTACAGACACCACTTTTTCACAAAACATTCAAAATACACCCGCACTGCATAGACGCAAGGAGTTTGTTTCTTCTGAGCAGCAGAGATGATCCAGTACATCATCCTGAAACAAAAGAAAAATATTAATTTGCTGCTCTGATACATGATTTCTGTTTAAAATGTTAAAAAATATTAGGAGTTCTATTTTCATGAAAATATGACATTATAAAATTGATTAGCCAATTAATAAAACTAAGTTTACCGGCTGTTAAAGGTTAACACTCAGAGAATTAGCTCAAAAAATAGCTCATTTGGTAAAATAATTATATTTGTATTTTAATGCAGTCGTATTGGCATAAATTTGAACCATTAATTCTTTTCAAGGAGTTCACAAAGTCTGAAATCTGACCAGAAACAAACAAACATTTGTTGGAGAAGCTACCCCCCAAAAACACTAAGTACCTGAAAGAAAGCCCTTCCTTCCCTTCTTCAGCCATTACCTGACAAATAAAAGTTGAACATACCAAATTTTCAACAGTTACAAAAATCTACATTAGCATCTGTAACTAGACTGGTGCTAACTCCAACTTAAACTATGGCACTCAATTCAAAAAACACTAGTATCGCATACCCTCAAACATAAACATACAATGAGATATTGTAAACTTTGTACAAAAACTATTAACCTATAGCCTCTAAGTATACTATAATTTCAGGATTGACTAAAAATAAAACCTATCTAATGAAATAATCAGTTTTAACTATCTTCAAATTATTTAGCATAGGAAGATTAAAAAATATCCGACTGTCCCCAAACTAACAGAGATTGAAGGCTTATTCAGTTGCCCCAACATTTCCATAGTGCTTGTAGCAGGACCCCCATTATCAAATTCTCCGTTTATTCATCAGATGTATTTGATCACATTGTAAATTCCACATTGTTTTACTTTCCATATCATTAAACACTGACACCTCACGGTTGGATCATCCACCTTAGATTACAATTAACGCAAATAAAAACACTAGCAGGAGATATTCTATCAGTCCAGTCAAGCAGTCGACCCAACTCGACCTTTCCTCGGAAAGTGAAGGAAGCTATGCGCAGGTGGGGTCATACCAGCAATCTTGGCAGTTTCATAGTCTTTCAGCCATGTCTCAGCAATGGCAAAAACAAAAATGGCCATAAAATTTTCAATTAGCAAGTCTCCAATCTGAAGTGTTTGATTTCCTACTGATTGGATATTCACGTAAACTAATTTTAATTTTCTATTAGCAATCATTGCCATGGTCTATATAATCAATAATCCTCTTCATTACATAATGTAAGGTCTTGCATTCTTTTCAGTTCAGTGTATGACCATCCGTTTGATATTTGCGACCATGACATTTATAGTTAGTTTCAACAGCAACAGTAATATTAGTTTTGCTTATTTCACCAAGATACACACATTCTTTGTGATTCATTATCACCACATAACATCTAAACCATGCTTTCATTTATCATCCTATTGCAAGAATGACAGGCACCACCGCAGTGATTTATAGCCATAGTGACTAGGTTAGCCGCATTAACGGGGTAGGGCAGAGTAAAAAAAGTTAGTCAATTCTCCGTTTCAAACAGAGTAAAGCAAAAAAATGACTGATCCGCAAACCGAGTAAAGTGAAAACATGACTGATCCGCTCTCGCACACACTTCCTCCAGATAAAATATATTCAAATTCATGATTCCTAGAAATCTGAAAAAAAGATATTTAAATTCATGACGCATATAAATCTGAAAAGAAGACATCTAAATTCAGACACCTGGAACGATAATAGATTGAAATTCGTGCAGCTTAGATTTTGTAAAAGCATCTTCTTTGAATACAAAATTTCATGAGCCGAGACTTGAACCTGTGCTGTTATGGTCACTAGTTAGCCACAGATCATACATGATGATGATCCATGTTGCCACTGTCTCACCGCGTTGAGGCCATGACCGTCGAGACAGTAGGGGACGTCAATGCCAGGGAAGGATCGGCCTGTCAAAGCCTCCCCTCCCCTAGTACTGTCACGGAACCCTAAACCGTGAGGCAAGCCCCAAACTAGTAAGGGCGAAGCCTTCCTAGAAAGGGACTCCCGGAATCAACATTGATATGGGTTTCACACCATACCAATACCAACCCCAGGTTCTTTAACTGAAAGTAAAAGGGCTTCAAAAGTAGGAAGTAAAGTAAGAGACGACTTATGCTTGTAGAGCCTGTTCCATTGTTAGTAATTTTGATTTGGTTCAAGTCTTAGCTATAAGTGGCAGCTAGCCAAAGGTAGTATCTGAAAACTCCTTCCTTCCTTCCTCACCCATTAACTTGCAAATATAATTTACACTAATGTCAACCGTTACAAAATCTACATGATGTGCATCTATAAATTTAGACACGTGGAACCGTGGAGAGTGAATCCAGAAATAAGATATTTGTATGGAACAATGACAATCTGAAAATATATAAATATGAATTATATATCGAAGAACAATCGAAGAACTCATCGAAGAACAATTGAAGAACTCATCGAAGAACAATTGAAGAACTCATCGAAGAACAATTGAAGAACTCATCGAAGAACAATTGAAGAACTTTAAGTCATATTTGCACTTTCTTCACCACACTGCTTAGTGCCGTATTATTGCCTCAATTCACGAGCACTGCTTAGTGCTGCTCTATTGCAGTCACTTGCAGCACAAATAGCACTACCACACTCACTTCACCAGCACTGCTTTGCACTGTTGCACTCACTTCATCAGCACTGCTTAACTACTGACAAAATAATGTATGTACACTTAACTACTAACACAAAATAATATATGTACAGAAACATTTCACCTACGTCTACCATAAACCATCTAATCAAACAAATTTATTTCAATTCAATGATTTCCTATAAAAGAAACTTGCCAAAATAATATTTCAGAATATCTGAAACTATTTAGCATCAAATGATTAAATAAACAAACTATCAATAAACTATTTAGCGTCAAATGATTAAATAAACTGAACTATCTAAAATATTTAGCGTCAAATAATTTAATATACTTTTACTATTTGCAAACTACTAATTCTCGAGAGATTGAATAAATTATTCGAATATCTGAAAACTAGTTTATCTGGATATAAGTTATTTAAATTAAATGAACCTGGAATAATGAGTGAATCTGGAAATAAGGTAATTAAATGGAACAATGACTTAATCCGGAAATAAAATATTTAAATTAAATGAACCTGGAATGAGTGAATCCGGAAATAAGATAATTAAATGGAACAATGACTTAATCCGGAAATAAGGTATCTAAATTCATGAAAAAACTATCAAAGAACTCCACGAAGAACAATTGAAGAACAATCGAAGAACTTTAAGTCATTTTTGCACTTTCTTCACCACACTGCTTAGTGCCGTATTATTGCCTCAATTCACGAGCACTGCTTAGTGCTGCTCTATTGCAGTCACTTGCAGCACAAATAGCACTACCACACTCACTTCACCAGCACTTCTTTGCACTGTGCACTACTTCACCAGCACTTGCTTGAACTACTAACACAAAAATAATGTATGTACACTCAAACCACTAACAAAATATTATATGTACACAAACATTTCACCTACGTCTACCCCATAAACCCATCGATTCAAATTATTTCAATTCAGTGATTTCCTATAAAATAATAGTTTTGACTATCTGAACACTATTTAGCATCAAATGATTAAATAAACCGAATACTATCTTTAAACTATTTGGCATTGAATAATTAAATTAACTATCTTCAAACTATTTAGCATCGAATTTTAGCATCGAATGATTAAATAGATAATCTAAAATATTTAGAGGCAAATGATTAAATATGCTTTTACTATCTACAAACTAATTATTCCTCGATAGATTGAATAACAAATTATTCAATGTAATAGTCTATTCTGACACAAAACCTACTCATTACACAACAGGAAAGAGCATGACATACCTCAAATAGCTCGAGTAAATATCACGCGATTTCCAAATATACGTACCAAAATTCACTTTCAAAAAGTGAATTGCAATTAAGAACTTAATAAATTTAAGACAAATACTCAAACTCACGATATAGACAAAACCCAGTACCGGCTCCAAGAAGTCATCTTACTCACTTCACAGAGTCAAAATTAAACTGATTTTCGGAGGACGGTAGGTCGACTTGTCATCTGTGGAACGCAGGAGAGAGACAAGTCGGAAACTAGAACGAATTTGACCATTAGGTAGTTATATTGTCCACAACAACGAGGCACTTCGGCAATGACTCGTGCCGAATTGATCGAAGAACCCAGAACAGAATGTCGTTATACCCGATAAGGTCTCTTCGCTCATTCTGTTTATCGTCTGATTAAGAATATTTCAAATTTTTTTTTATACCATTAGTTTCAAGAAGCCAGAGAGAGAGAGAGAGAGAGAGAGAGAGAGAGGGGAGGGGGGGGGGGTAGTTGCGGTGGGAGAAAATGAAATACTTGTTAGAGCCTAAAACTGATTTCACTGATGGATTGTTTTTTGCATAATTAATTATGAATATTTCTACGAGACAAACCAGTGAAGGAATTAGCTAATTAACAACGAAATGTCAAGGCTAGGTTTGCGCCAAGGCAGAGAGAGAGAGAGAGAGAGAGAGAGAGAGAGAGAGAGAGAGAGAGAGAGAGAGAGAGATTAAATTTAAGGCCAGCGAAAGCGCATCAATTCTCTTTCCAAAACGTAATGGTTATTATTAGAGTATTTAACCTTTCTCTAATGGCAAACACTTCGAGTACTAAAATGGAGAACAATTTGATATAGTGTTATTACTATTTAGAAAAGACCATCTGCAAGGATCGAAGGCCCTGTAGGAAGGAAACGGTAGCATTGGCGGGGGTGGGGGGACACCGAATATTGGTCCCACAAACCTGCATGTCTCTGCAATCACTGTAGGAATTGGTGTTGTTTAATCTAATTTGGTTTCTTATATATTTTAGCGATGTGCTCAGCTTGCAGTCTGAATTACACGAAATTTAAATCAAATTTAATTGGTATGGAAGACCCCAGAAAACTATGTCAAATATGTTAAGTATTTTTATCATTTGATTCAATCATATATTTAAAAGCTACTGTTTTATAAATTAACGTTTAAATAACTTGACGATAATGCTCTCTCTCTCTCTCTCTCTCTCTCTCTCTCTCTCTCTCTCTCTCTCTCTCTCTCCAACATTTCAGGCACAGCGGATTACTTTATTATTTTTATTGATTTATTTTGTTAATCCCTGGACCATAATGCATCGGGATTTGTGTAATTCACTGAAGTTCGCTGAATCATTCTCCAACCGGCCCTTAGCTCTCCCTTCTACAGACGTCGGGGCGCGGCGTAGCTCATGAGTAGGATGGGTCTCATGATTCCTATCCTGCTGTTAGCATTTATCGAAAAACCCTTTTATCCCTGAATGGAGAGAGAGAGAGAGAGAGAGAGAGAGAGAGAGAGAGAGAAAAACTGGTTTCCGTTACAGAAAGGAGATATATGTTGGTTCATCAATACATAATTTTTTGGGGATTCATTTATATATCAGTAATTCCAAAGGGATTAATGAATTCATTCTTGGTTTCACGGATATTATAGCTTAAGTCGAGGTTGACTTTATGTTTTAAAGATCTCACGGATATTCTTGTTGCGAATTCACTATTAGGCGGTTCAGCTCTTAGAAAATGAGGAGCCCTGTTAATACAAGTAGTCAGATTATAAGAAGCAAAGCTCACACACACACACGCGCGCACGCACAAACACACACACTCACACATCCACACATACTCACACACTTTGCCATTTTGAAATAGCCGGAATAAAACTGTATGAAAAAGAAAGTTAGGTAAAGCCTTCTCTCTCTCTCTCTCTCTCTCTCTCTCTCTCTCTCTCTCTCTCTATCCTGCGGTAATGACTGAGTAACTACTCCGCGTCTCTCTCTATTCAATAGAAATGAAGCTTGAAAGACCAAGATGGAATGTGTTTACACAATTTCATGGCATTCTAAATGATAAACACTTTCCAAAGTTCCAAGATGACTAATATTGTGAGACCGGTATATGAAAGTATCACACCTTTCTGTAGACTATAAACATCTCTCTTATACCTGTCTCAATACTTAAATGGTGGTGCATTTATTTGTGACAATTAAAGGATAGGGATTCTCCCCGAAGGAACCCCACCTACGTCATACTAGGAATAAATCACTTTCATTTGCACATAATGTGTACTGCATTGCTGCTGCTTGATAGTATTATAAAATAGTTTGCTTTAATGTATTTGCGCTTAAAATTCCTACATTTAATGCGTTATCCCGTTCACGTGAATGGCGCTCATATAGAGTGGAACGAAATCATAAAAGATAATGACATTTTGAAAATAGGGAGCTTGTTTGTTTGGTAGTTAAGTATTGTCTGTAGAATTACGTTCATTGTGAATTTATGTACATAAAATAATATTACAGTAATACATATACATTTATGAATCCATTCTCTCTCTCTCTCTCTCTCCTCTCTTCTCTCTCTCCATCGCGTTACCGGAAGCCATTTGAAAGAAAAACGGAATGTCCCTGGAAACTGATCTGTACCAAAAGAAAACACCACCACATATTTCCTCCGTGACATTACCTTTATTTATACTAGCATCACATTTTATATATTTCGTGATAAATTTATTCTATATAATGTATGTATATATATATATATATATATATATATATATATATATAACATATGGTGTATGCGCACAGTGCGCGTGGCGGAGGGGCTTGATTGAGTCCTAACATATACGATGTGGTTTCCTTGCTTATTTTCAATTAACAGAAACGTGGAAATTAAACATTTTTACGCTAAATACACGAAGAATATAGCATGTCACTCACTTCTATAAAGATGAATACGTTTACAGACGAAAAAGGCAAGATAATACTTCATTATTCAATTGGTATCGAATGATTTTACACCCGAGATAATATCAGATATACAATACTAATATCGATTATTATTTTTAACAAAATCATCACTACCTGAGTAGCATCACTAAGCGTAGAAGAGACTTACATGACTCATGTTTACTACCACTGGCCTCAAGACTGAGCCAATTGTGTGAACAGGGTAGTTTTCCACATGTCAAGGGATTCACAACCATACACAAGTCATATGATGTATTACAATTCCAATCTTCTGGCGCTTCTTTGTGCAACATAGGTATGTGTTATATATATAAATATCATATATATATATATATAATATATATATATATATATATATATATATATATATGTATATATATATATATATATATATATATATATATATATATATATATATATATATATATAATATTGTAAATTCTGACCCAGGTACACTAGAAAGGAACTCGAAGTGTTTTCGGAAAGAAATTGTAACAAAAATTTCAAATAGTTTTTTCTGACTATTGTAATTTTTTTTATAAGGGGACTGCTATGATGACGCCCCTCCCCTCCCTGTTCTCTTCCCCCCTCCCCACCACCCCCACCAATACCTCACTTTCCACATCATTATCCTGTGGCAGTTCGTCATTCAATGTTTTGTCTTCGAAGTTATTCTAGTTCAAATTACGAATATGAGAAAGAAATGCCGTAAAATAATAGTAGCAATATTATAGGCTGGCAGGATTGCTTGAAAATTTATGCTACTAGTAGACAATAATAATAATAATAATAATAATAATAATAATAATAATAATAATAATAATAATAATAATAATAATAATAATATGCCGATTATGTGTGTTCATTAATTTTTTAGGTAAATGAAGCAATGCTTTAAATTTAATTAATTCAAATGTTATGGTACTGAATTAAGTTTGTACACTCGAGTTCTAAATAATAAATAATCTCAGAATGTATGTGTGTATATAGATAGACAGTTATACGTATACGTAAATGTTTATATGTATGTATATATATATATATATATATATATATATATATATATATATATATATATATATATATATATATGTATAACAGAATCACGAAAGTTAGGAACGTGATAAATCAGTATATATATATATATATATATATATATATATATATATATATATATATATATATATATATATATATACTGATCATACATTATATGTGTATATATATATATATATATATATATATGATATATATATATATATATATTTATACATATATATTACGTGGGGCTTATAGTAGTATGAGAATACTTTAATTGATTTTCACTGGTTAACTTTTGGTTAAGAACCAGTTAAATTAGTTTCATGGTTTACCATTTGATGGAATTCTTATGCACAGCCGAGGTAAGAGTAAGGTTAAACAGGAGTTGATTGAATGATACAATAAGCATGTCTTGGTGTCACCTGCAGTGTGTTCATTTTGGATGATTTTATGAATGGCACGTCATTGATGATTGCTGACCCTTCAAAATTTACTCTCTGGCTTGAAGAGATTTGGGGAATTATCAAATTGATTAAAGAGAAATGATATTTGCAAGGAAGACCATGTTGTCTACATTTGGTAGGAATGTCCATCAATACGGATATGAAAAATAATCACGAAATACGATGGACGGAACCACTCAGTCATCAGAATACCAATGTCAATTTTTTGGCTGGTGGTTCACCTGTTTAGGAGAGTCCGTCAAAAGCTGACGAATTTCGGAGATCGTGTTGGTTACAGGTTTGACCTTAACTGTCCTTAGAGGTCATCACAGGTGTTTCACTCTCACTTTTACACCTGCGTTGTGCGAGTACCTGGCCACGTGTTACTCTTGGAAGCGGATGTTTGAGGGAGACGTGTCCACGGGACGTCTCTCTCTCTCTCTCTCTCTCTCTCTCTCTCTCTCTCTCTCTCTCATAGTATGCACGTATGAAGTAGAATTATGTATTTCCGTACTGTAAGTGTAATTCATATTGCTTTTGTGTATGCTATGTGCTTATACTTACGCCGAATATACAATAATGTACTTTGTTCGCAAGTACATTTATACATGCATGAAATTCAGTGTGTTGCTGTTCCACATATTTTTGTGTATTAGTATAATACCCGAGTCATTTTCCACTTATAGAGTCAATCGTTGTAACTTGCATTATGTTTCAGAATCACATTGACGGAAAACTTTAATTTTTTATAGAGAGAGAGAGAGAGAGAGAGAGGCGAGAGAGAGAGAGAGAGAGAGAGAGACCGAGAGAGAGAGAGAGAGAGAGACTTAATCTAATAACTATTATCAAAGAACCCGCGTAATTTTGACCGTACGGCTTTACAGAGTGGATCATCACCCCAAACAAAGCAATCACGTGTTATTTCCCTTTATAAAAAAAATAATTATTACTCTTCCAAAATAAGGAAAAATTATAGTCGTGATAATTATTCAAACAAAAGAAATATTTATGCTGTATTCTGAATCAAGAGAGGAGGCGCCACGTAATATGAACGTTTTAAAATAAGCGAATCTTTGTAATAATTTTTCAAACAAGGAATTCACAGAGCGTATCCTGAGCGAGAACGATGACAGTGATAACAGTGCCCTGTCCTTTAGAACTGCTGTTTATGAATTCATCAGAAGTGGAAGCAGTGATCATGAAAGTACTTCAAGCAAGAGAGAAACCAATTTTGAACTTTTTCTGAACAAGAGAAATAATATCGAGGAGGTTACTTCAAGTAGAAGAAAAATGATGTTTTTAGGCCAATGAAGTTTGCGCAATGATGATAATATAAAAGCGCCATTATAGTTTATTGATACAAGTATTGAAATTAATGATAAAATACAAAACTTTATTGTTATGGGGTCAAGAATGTTTCTTAAATTACGTATCCAAAAGTGCATCTTTGATACCAAAAAAAAATAATAGACAATCATCGATATTAGCCTATGGAATAAAGAACCAAGAAGCTCTCTCTCTCTCTCTCTCTCTCTCTCTCTCTCTCTCTCTCACACACACACACAAACAAATATGCATAAATCACGCGAGATTTCATTTGAATTTAGAACTTGCTGCATTTAATAATTATGTATTTCAGAGTTTTGCGAATTCTTAGCGTTGAAAATAATGGTACTTTGTAAGTGTCATAATGTATTAAATGGAAACAAAAACAGGGCATTCAAATGGAACCTAAGATTAAAATCGCTAAAAAAGGAAACATAAACAATAGAAATATAAGAATAAAAACATAAAAAAGAGGAAGTGCAAACTAAATTTAACAAACACAAAGTAAAATGGCCGTGGACCTG
>NC_087201.1:9317402-9334902 GCF_015104395.2 Macrobrachium nipponense
AGAGAGAGATTTCTTAGTTTCTTAGTGACACTACTACGAGAAATACGAGGAGGAATGACAGACAGCCTTGTGCAGGTGTTTCATTATTTATGTGCCAGATAACTTCTCTTGTTGTTGATGCTTACTGGATGGATAGGTGCTGCTACAGCCACAGCTATTGGTAGTGATTACATTACATTAATGTATATCCTGACCTACCAAAGTGAAGAGATCAAGTTCACCACATGTAACCTATTTAACCAAATATGCTTAACAAGTGTATCGTTTTGTAAGTGGATTAGTTTTTTTCTTTTTTTTTTTTTCTTTTTTTTTTGTAACTTATTGCACTCATAGCATTCAGACAGCAGTGGCCATACCACGTTGAAAGCATCACTTCTCTACTATCATGCCCAGCAGATTGACGTAGCGCCGCCTACAAAAAGTTGCCGGGTCATTTGTCTTGCAGTTTACCGTATCTTGTTGGTCGTTAGTTTCCTTTGCTTACATTGAAGAAGCTTATTGGAAACAACTTTCCATTTAAGTTTGTCGAATGTGGTCAGATGAATTTGCTTAAGGAAACCTGTCCATAACTTTGGTACCATCAGTGTTATTTAATAACCGAAGTCCATCATGGTGACATATCAAATGTTATTCAGTTCCTTATTTACAATTATTCCTGATGATTCATGTTTGGATAGGAAAATTAACACACAGTAACTAAACCGTAATACCGAAAATGACCCCAATTTATGACTCCACAAAGAATTCGGCCAGCGTCAATCTGCTTATCATTTGTCTGACTTCATTCATTTCATCCATCAGGTTAGATATTCAACCTAATTTCCTCATTCACTCTAATTCCCTGCTCTTTGTAATAACAAGCTGCCGCGTTTATCTCTGAAATTCTTTCACCATGAAAAACCTGAGGTTGCTACTCATATTAAACCGAATTTGTCCAAATGTAAATTCACCAAGGAAACCCTTCTTACCTTTGCGTTAACCTTGCCGATCTAAATTCAAAGCGCGATCCAATGAAACAATTAGCCATTAAAAACAAAAACGTTCTTGTGAAACCACATTCATATGTCAAGTTACTTAATTCACTTTTCCTGAAAGAAAAATGACATTCGTAACCAACATCTTTCAGGATAAAAGTGCTGAATCTTGTTGAACCAATTTCACTGTAACCTAATCCGACAAACTTTGCCTTAACCCAATGGTTTCCAACCTGTGTGGTGCGCCCCCCCACCCCTTGTTGGTTTTGGGGGGGGGGGGGGGAGTGCCACCGGAAGAAGCCGCCAATTCTTCGATGAAGGAGGGATAAATTATATCTGAAAACTATTCAATTATGATGGAATTCAGAATTTTAAAATACCGAGAAAATTTCAGATATCAAATATGAAATTTAGTTGTCTAACTATATAAACTATTTCAATTCTGTATTTAAAGAATTTATGATATATTATATATATATATATATATATATATATTTTATATATATATATATATATGTGTGTGTGTGTGTGTGTGTGTGTGTGTGTGTGTAATATTATGAATTATTGACACCGACTGTGCCAGTAAATTACAGTACTTAAGGTAAGAGAATGGGGGTGTTAGAGAATTAGAAAAAGTTGGAGACCACTGGCCTTAACCCGTTCTACCGAACTTCGCGTCCCAAGATGCATCATATTAACTCACCCTGTATCATAATAGTACATATGATCAATAATTTTTTAAATAAAATTTCATCAAGTGTAACGCTATAAAATGAGCTAATATGGTACTAGAGAGAGTCGTCCAAATGTCATTACACGTTCACCCCTATTCAGATGCCGAAGCACAGTGCATCAGGGCCAGCGCTAATAAACAAAACCGGCCAGAGTAACGACTGTAACTAATTATACAGATTGGTAGTTGCAGGGGGGCAGCAGGAGTTCCCCGCGCGAATACTCGGAGTGTTATGGATTCGTTCTTTTCATTTCCAATCCGTTAAACCCTTAATCCAGGGGCGTTGCAGCCCTGGTGCTTCAAACCAGTGTAACCTTTGGTATATCAAATCCCAGGCTCTCTCGCTTTACAACTTTTTTTATTCTGCATTCTTTGATATCAGATATATTGAGGTTTGCTTTGCGAATTGTATTTTCGTATTGTTTTTCATTTATTCTTTATTTTTGAAGCTCAGGAGATGTTCTGCCGTCATGCAGAAAACACGATTGTACATTCTTCCCTTTTCCACTTTTATTTAAATCTATTCCAAATTTGACAGTTTAAATGATGAGCTACCTTGCAAAGACTTACAGACCTTGTAATTATGCAATGGTTCCTTACGGTTGGAATGGTGAGTTTTTAGTCAGAATCACAGAGAGAGAGAGAGAGAGAGAGAGAGAGAGAGAGAGAGAGAGAGAGAGAGAGATGGGGGTCGGGGGTCGATGGTGGGGACTAGTGCAGAAAAATAATCGGGTATCCTTTGAGTTTGGAAGGCCTTTTCGAGTTAATATGAAGACACTGAGCTATGGACTGTGTCTGGCTTTCTTTCATTGAAGGATTTAGTCAATCGTATAACTAAACTACCTCGGGCTCTCACGGTCAAGCTCGAACACCCGTCCACACTGTCTTACAATGGTTCCCAAACCGGGGGCCATGTAGCAGAATGCAGAGGGCCATAATATGAAAATCTGTATGATTAAAACCATGGATGATTGATCTTTTTATTGCTTTTGTGCTACAGTAGACTTACGTCCATTATTGCTGCAGTGTTGCTTATTATTATTAAATAAATGCTTCTACCTTCGTTTTTCACTTACCCATAACTGGTATATTCTGATTTAAATGCCATAAACATACTGGTTCAGAAGAAAATGCCTTATTTAAACTTTGTAAATTGTACGTAAATCATTTCCCTTTCAACAGCAGTTATTGCATTTCTCTCTGGTGTAAATGATAACAGACAAATGTTCTTTTCTTAAAAGATGCCAAAAGAGAGAAAAAGATAGATTCAGATGTGAACTTGAGAAATGAAGTTAGTTATATACCGGACGAAAACCTTGAACAGAATTCCTGGCAAATGGAAGCGAAACGAGCGAATCCTTCCACACTTGTATTTAGCTGCGAAAAGGAAAAATTGGTATTTTAAGTCACACGTCGCATTCCCGGTAATCCAAATGAGAGGAGGCCAGTGTCTTATCATTTTTATCATCATGCGCGCCTAAACTTCCCGCCTGTTTTTTGAGATGGCTGGAATATTAATCACAGTTTTGGCTCGGGAAACTTCTTAAGAAAGACTCCTTTTTGTTGTCTTGATATGATTGTTTGAGTTCAAATAACTTCCTGAATGGGAACTCTTATCAAGGGTAATGTTTTCCCTCGTTGTGAACTTGAGTAAATTTTCATCGGTAACTCTTTTGGGACCTTTTTCTTCCTTTATTTGCCGTATTTTTGTGTTGTGTGTGTGTGTGGGGGGAACCTACATTGACAGGACAGCAAGGATTTTTCCATCTTGGGTCAATTTCGGAACAAGAACGACCTGACTATCTTAGAATCTTTAATTATCACAAAGACTGTACCGTCGTTTAACACCCAAACGCCCTCTATAAAATTGTTCGTAGTATAGTTTGGGCAAACTGGTTTGCCTCACTCGTTTTTATTTATTTTTGTTAGTCTTGTTCTTTATTTCGTGTACTTGTTTGCCTTTGAAGGTACTGTTTTATTTTAAACTTTTTAATTTGTTGAGGCTGTTGCCATTACATTTAATAATATAAATTAAATTAATTTGAGTATTAATGTTCGAAATTGTGTATATTTTTAGCCTTGAAAATGCGACTTGGAATTCGTCGCGAAACGTCGGCATTGACAAAAACTGTTAAAGGGTGAGGATACCTTTCTCTAATATTTCTTTCGTGATATATCTTCTTTGAGCTCCAGTTCCGGCCCTTATGTATATATATATATATATATATATATATACATATATATATATATATATATATATATATATATATATATATATATATATATATATATATATATATATATATATATATATACATATATATATATATATATATATATATATATAATATAATATATAATATATATATATATATATATATATATATATATATATATCGAGTGGATATTTGCTAATATTTTGTAATGAAATATATACATATATATCTATATATATATATATATATATATATATATATATATATATATATATAGACAAATATACATACACACACACATATATATACGTATATATATATATATATATATATATATATATATATATATATATATATATATATATATACATACACATACGTACATGCATTTTCGACACGTGCACTTACTCACAGATATATACGTATATAATTTTTGTGATGACTGCTATGTCTCATAATGTTGTTCAACCTTTTGTTAAGAACACTGATTTGCTCTTTAACCTTTCGTGCTGTTTTTTTATGAGAAGTCTGTTTACAAGGATTTGCATTGGCCTCCAGCACGTCACGCTTCAACTCAGAATTCTAACGATGCCTTTTGCTATGGTGTACTTTCAGAAGTGATGCAGTTTCCCGGTTTAGTTGAGGCTGAAAACTATATGGAGTTGTTCTTTCGCAGTGTGTTACGTTGAGTATCTAGATGCGGGTTGTACTGTAGACTCTGTTACTTATCAGATTTTGCTCATCAAAAGCCCAGTCTTTATTGTTTGGTGTCATCCAATATTATCTCTTACTTTGTTGTTGTGTTGTTGTTGGTGATGCTGAGTAGGAGAGCGTAAACAGGTCTGGAAAGGGTGTTCCGCGTTGAGTTAAAGATACAGGATTTTTAGGATAGGATATTCATGATTTATTTCATTTGAATAAAAATGTAAAAAATAAATAATGTGCTTGTTAAACAATAGAGAACAATTTTAATTTTCGTTGGTGAAACAAAGCGCTATTTGACGGTAGATTACGCCTTCTTTTTCTTTTTTATCTTTAATGCGAAGACTAGCCTCTCCTGGATGGCATCGCGGACGACAGTAACTATAGCTGTCTGTTTGACAGCGAGAAAATTATCTGTCCGAGATCATATCGTCTTCCTTCCTCTAAACATTCAGACCTTCACCTTCCTTCTTCAAGTGATCCAGGTGGCAGCCTCAGCCTATGGATGGCAGATGATTCCGTCCAATTTTCGACCATTTCCACACAGGTGTTTAATTGGGAGTGGTGACTCAGCACTGAACGGTGCCCCTCCCTTACCCATTTGCCAATAATAGCGGTTCTCATTTATCTTGAGGTTGTTATTCTCTTTTCCCTAATATGAATTACTTTTTCTCCTTGCGCCTTTTCTTCTAAGGCCTCACACATTGACCTAAATGGGAACCCATTGCCATTCCCTCCAACTGTCTATATACAACGTTATTGAAAATAAAGGCCGTGTCAAGCACGGCCAATTCTAAAAATTGCTTAAATAACGTCCTGTTAAAATTGTGAAATAAAACATCCTCACTAGAAAACAACTTATTTAAAATGATCTCGATGGTCTCTCCAACTGGGACGTTTGTGAATATATTCCACATCCAGGCTAACCATGAATAAGTCAGAATCCTCTTTAATAATCTCATCTTTAAAACTAGCAGAGTTTTTTTATTGAGTAAGAATTTCTGTTTAAGGGTTCTAATTTGGAACAAGGTATTTAGCTATTCTATAATTTGCTGTATTCATAGAAGAGAGAATGGGCCGAAATTTTTTGAATTGGCCGTGCTGGACACGGCCTTTATTTTTAATAACATTGTATATAGACACGTGGAGGGTGTTTGCCAATATCTTTATGAGTTCTCTGGAAGAACAATCGCTGGATAGTTGGCCTCTTTCTTTCCACCCCTTGTTTTATAAACGTTACGTCGGTGACACGTTTGCTCTTTTCAAGCGTGATTTCAATGCTGAGTCCTTTTTAGACTATGTTAACACCCAACACCCGAACATCAAGTTCACCCTGGAGAAGGAATCTAATGATAAATTACCGTTCCTGGATGTTATTGTCTCTCGAAATGAAAAATGGTTTTATACAGGGATTTATAGAAAAGATACTTTTATAGATTTGGGTACGAATTTCTATAGCTTCTGTCATTTTATTTTAAATTAAGCTCCATTTCTACTCTCCTCCATAGGGCCTTTAAACACTCGCCCAGTTGGATGACCTTCCACGAAGAGGTCGTAACCTTGGCTAACTACTTTAGTAATAACTGTTTTCCTATAAGGGCCTTCTTCAGAGCCTTAAACAACAAGTTCTTAGATAAGATAATGGAAATGCCCACTGCTATCCATACTGTGCCAAAATGAAAATGTTTTCAACGTTCCCTTACTTTAGGAAAAAGTGTCTAAATTTACTTCAGAGAGAATTGCCTGCCTTAAATCTAAAATGAATCCCCAGAAATCATTGCACCATCGGGTCCTTTTTCAAGCTCAAGGACAAAGTTAGTCTGTTGTTTACATCCAACGTTGTTTATAAGTATACTTGCACCAGGTGTAACCAGGGGACTTACGTTGGATGTACCAAACGACTGCTAAGGGTACGCATAGGCACCCATAGAGGAGTTAGTTTTAGAACCGGAAGCAGACTGTCCAACCCAGAACAATCCAATATAAGGAACCATTCCAAATTATGCAAAACATCCATAGATAACAAAGATTTTCAAATAATAGGACAGACACAGAAAAACAATGACTTAACATCCTTAGAGTCCATAATGTTCAAATTAACTGTCCCATCATTAAACACCCAAACATCATCTACTCAACTGTTCATTGCTTAATGGCCCTATTTGTCTTGTTGTTGCCTTATTGTACGTGTGTGCCTTCTTGTTTATTATTATTCTTATTTTTTCTTGCTCTCTCCTTGTTTAAACAGTTTCCTTTTAACTCCCGTCTGGGTAGGTCCTTCTTTTCATGTCAATGGTGTTTTTTGTATATATTTTAAATGAGTTAACATTTTAAATAAGAGAATACTGTGGTGATTTTAGTTATATATTATTGTAAATGTTTTTTATGATTAATTATTAAGAGTCAACTCTCTGTACTTCAGCCTTAAGATGCAACAATGTAGTTGTGAAACGTCGGCATTTGCAATAACCTTCATTATATCGAATGCCTTTCCCATGGACGCCTACAAGTGTGTGTATATGTATATATATATATATATATATATATATATATATATATATATATATATATATATATATATATTATATGCTGGTATTTTAATAATGCATATTTCCTCTCTTAAATGTATGAAATATTAGAAAAGAGTTTTGCAACGTTTTCAGATTCCTTAGCTAGCTTAGAGTTATAGGATGTCTAAAAATGTATGTTCAGATTTCGCATAACATAATTTGAAAAGAAAATATAATGTTGATGTGATAGAATGAAAAGAAAGAGAGATTAACTTTGTCGGTTCCAAGCTAGAATGTTTCCCCTAATATGTCTTTGCCTTAATATGAAATAGGAACTCGGGTCTCCGTGTTTGTTTTCATAACATGTCAATCTGATCAGTCCTGCTCGCTCGACTTCTGTGTGGAACATGTAGAGGTCATAGTATGTACATGAATGATTTCATACACGTATGTCTTTGCTGAATATCACGTGGAGATTTCACGATTTTTCTGTAAGGTTACATCATATTAGAAGCTTCTAGAAAGATTGCAACATCTTTCGCATGTCCAAAACGTTTTGAGCCCGTCAGTCTCTTGAAGTGCCCATACAAGGAGAAAGAGATTCATTCAGACTTAAAAACTGATAGCATTTAAATCTCTCTCTCCCTCTCTCTCTCTCACACCACTTTTGAGTTCATATTATTGTAACGTAAATTGGTCACTTGTAACTTTTAGATTTAATTTTAGATTTGATATTTCTTAGAGTTATTTAGTATTATTTAGTGTTTTTGTGGAATCTGAACAAACGTTGTACAAGTGCATAACGGCGCCTTTTTTAAATATTGTGAATTGGTGAAATTGTGAAACAAGCTGCAGCAGAAAGAAAATTGGTACCAAGGTAATGTTATACAGTTTTTATTAGTTGCAATTAATAGTTACAATGGTTGAGTGAAATTATTTCAATTTTTACATATTCAAATTTTTTGTTTTGTGTTTGTTCATTTGAAGTGATTCTTGTGTATTTGTCCATTTTCCTGTTGAAGTGTGTGTTTTTATTTTATATTCTGTGTGATTAATACTTTTTACAATTTTGGTATTTTCCACATTTTTCTGTGTTTTCATTCGCATTTACAATTTGATAACTTAGTTGTTTTCATTACTTAATCGTTGCACATTTAATTGAATTTAACACTTGTGAATTAATTTGCATTTACTTAGAATTCTTTTCAAGTTTCATTGTTGTTTAGCACTTGTGAATTAATTTCCAAATTTCAGTTATTGCCCAAAACTTTAAATTTTGATTGAATAATTTTCTTGAATTTTATGATAAAATTGATTTTGATCTAATTTTATTTAATTGATTCACAGAATTAATTAAACTTGGCTTTGTTTTCAAGTAACAGTAATTTTCCCTGATATTATGAATTTCACTTATAAATTTTCAGTTTAATATTAAACTTTTGTATTTAAAATTCTTATAAGTGTTTTCTTTTTCACCAGTATAATAATATTTTGTCTTTGGTAGAAACATAGAGTGGTAATTGAGCTGTTTTCCTTCAATTTACTTGAAGTGAGTTAGAACCAGGGAAGTACTTAGACTTCTGAAATCAGGGAAATACTTAGACTTTTGAAGTTGTTGATGGAGTGGTGCCCTTTAATTAATTTAATTGCATACAAGATTACCTCACACCTGGTTTGATTAAACTAGTCAGATTTACTGCAATACTGGTAAGTTGTTTAAGGGATCACCGTTGGCTTTAGAGTATTCAGTCGTTTAATACCTGTGATGAGGTTCTAGGGTCGCTGTGTGAGGTAACAATTAAATGAATGTTAAGTGTAGTAACCAGATACGTGGCACTACGTCACAATATAGTATATATATATATATATATATATATATATATATATATATATATATATACTATATATATATATATATATATATATATATATGTAGTCACAGTGGCCATTCAACTATCAAAAATGTCATGGTGCAAATTCGACTGTCGAGCCGTATGCATTTATGTCAATCACAATTCCCCTGGAATGTTAGATATTTGCAAGACATAGTGGTTTCAATAGTTCCTAGATTTTCTCAGAAAATATTAGAAGAAATGACGAATGATAAAAAGAGGGAATCGCTCTGCGACATACATCACTTCCTATGGAAACCACCATGCCTCGTAAATATCTAACATTCCTGGGTAATTATGATAATTATTGTACATGGCTCGACCAGGGTCTCTTAGATTATATACAATGTTAGACGGTGTACTCGACCATTCTGCTATAAAGAGAGAGATACGTTGAGATCCACTCTATAATGTATATACTATCGAATTTATGTTGTATACTTAGCACTCTTTGCACCATGATATATCTTTTGATAGGTGAATGGTCACAGTTACTATCTATCAGTCATATCCCAAGGATGGAATTCGAGCGGGCCAGAATGCTACAATGAATTATAATTCCCTTTTTGGTGTCAGTTATTTCCAAGAAATAGCGGATTCAGTATTAAGTGATATTCGTGTCTTCATATTATAGTGAGGTTAAAAATTCGTGCATATAAAAGTTTACGTTGAAGGCTAACGGAAACACGCCGCATAAACGAGTAAACAAACAGTACTAATATGATCTCTCTCTCTCTCTCTCTCTCTCTCTCATGGCTTGTACTTTTTCTTTGGGAAGAGAATTTTGCAGTGACGAGGTTTTCTAGCACGCTATAAACATTTTTAGGTAGAGAGAGAGAGAGAGAGAGAGAGAGAGAGACGACGAGAGAGAGAGAGAGAGAGAGAGAGAGAGAGAGAAGCGGTCTGACTACAATTCCATTTATTTTATCAACGATAGAGGAAATATCTTTATCTTTATAAACGTTATTATAATTATAATCTATTGAGAAAACATATGCGAGACTTCATTCGGAAGCCATACTTCGACATGTTCTGTTTTATTTACATTCATCCGAAATACTTCATCAGGAAGCCCTAAATAATTATCGATGCATTTTCTTAACTATAATATTATTTTGTAAATGACAATATCCACCACTTTCCTCAATTATTATTTGCAAATGACAATATCCACCTCTTTCCCTCAATTATTATTCTGCAAATGAAAATATCCACCTGCTTCCCTCAATTATTAATTTGCAAATGACAATATCCACCTGCTTCCTTTAATTATTATTTACAAATGAGAATATCCACCACTTTCCCTTAATTATTATTTTGCAAATGATAATATCGACCGCTTCATAGGATGCTGCAAGTTGCAGAAACTGTAGGTGGTAAAAAGGAGGTTGCAGATGTCAAATATTATGACGTAGATTTACAAAAAGTTAAGGCCTACAGGGTAAAAGCTGCTACATTTTTTTACAGTCGAAGTTTTATGAGTTCAATCTGATTTCAAAATGATGGACTGTGTAATACATGAAAGAAAGTGTATAAAAATACAACAGAAAACTTACACTCACACCTACCCACCCACCCTCACACAAACGCACACACACACGCGCCCATTTATGTATATATATATATATATATATATATATATATATATATATATATATATATATATATATGATATATATATATATATATATCTATATATATATATATATATATATATATATATATATAGATATATATATATATATATATATATATATATATATAGATATATATATATATATATATATATATATATATATATATATATATATAAGTGTGTGAGTGTGTTTATACATGTGCACCCGTGTGTGTACTACTTCGTTTTAACATTTATTTCTACATCATCTATGACTTTTATTTTCCAGAAATAATATCATCCTTTAATTGTATATACGATGATAAAAGGCCAACGTCCAACCTGCAATGATATCACCCTTACCATCATACTCAAGAAAGACTAAATTCTTATCTTCGATCTCATTCGAGAATACTTCTAATTTCCTTTTCCCTTTTATCTCGATAATAATACAGAAGTTGCGCAGGATTAAGAACCAGATATGTTCAAAGTACGATAGACGGAAAATAACATCTCTCCCCATATGTAGGAAGTGCAATACGAAAAAAAGAAACCATAAACCACATAGCAAGTGAATGCCCGGCACTTGTACAGAACCAGTACAAAAAGAGCATGATCAGTGGCAAAAGCCCTCCACTGGATCCTGTGCAAGAAAAACACATCAGCTACCTTGCAGTAATAAATGGTACGAGCACCAACCTGAGGGAGTGATAGAAAACGATCAGGCAAAGATCCTCTGGGACTATGGTATCAGAACGGATAGGGTAATACGTTGCAAACAGACCAGACGTGACGTTTGATTGACAAAGTCAAGAAGAAAGTATCACTCATTGATGTCGCAATACCATGGGACACCAGAGTTGAAGAGAAAAGAGAGGGAAAAAATGGATAAGTATCAAGATCTGAAAATAGAAATAAGAAGGATATGGGATATGCCAGTGGAAATCGTACCCATAATCATCGGAGCACTAGGCACGATCCCAAGATCCCTGAAAAGGAATCTAGAAAAAAACTAGAGGCTAAAGTAGCTCCAGGACTCAGGCAGAAGAGTGTGATCTAGAAACGGCACACATAGTAAGAAAAGTGATGGACTCCTAAGGAGGCAGGATGCAACCCGGAACCCCACACTATAAATACCACCCAGTCGAATTGGAGGACTGTGATAGAGCACACACACACAAAAAAAAAAAAAAAAAAAAAAAAAACATAATAATAATAATAATAATAATAATAATAATAATAATAATATAAATAATAATAATAATTCAAAGAAAACTCATAATCACATGAGTCAAATAAAATGGAAAAGTAAATCCAAACAGTATGTCTGTTCGATTTTTTTTATTCAAAATATAACGCTTTACAGTTTTAAATAACAAATTCAAACAGACTTTACAATTGTGAATTTTACTTTCCAATAATAATAATAATAATAATAATAATAATAATAATAACTATAATAATAATAAAACTAACCAGTTAATGCACTTATTAATACAGCATATTTTTCCTCCCTAATTGTCATTCAGTCTTCTATCAACGAAATGGAATATGTCCCTCTATGATATCGAGTCAACTTCGTTTTCTTTCGTAAGGAGATTTTCTGGTCATTCGACGGTTTCTACAAACAACCCTCCTAGGAAGACAAGACCTTCCTATGGATCGGTGGCCTCCGATCAGGAAAGGCTCGGCTGGCAGGTCAGACGTTATCCTTTATATGAAAGAAATGAAATTTCCAAGCAGTGTATTAGCTCCTCTTAAAATGCAAAATGGCTTAGGTTGAGAGCAGCAGCAACGGGAGAGATTATACCACGCGCCCAGCTCACTATATCTATATATATATATATATATATATATATATATATATATACTTATATATATATATATATATATATATATATATATATATATATAATAAAGTCCTCTTCACTTCTAGCAGATAAAGCAATTAAAGTAATGAGAGAGGTAGAGATGGGAGCAATCGAAGAACTTATTGGGGCAGGAGGAGCTGAACAAAGGCTGTCACTAAAAAAAGAAAATAATAATAAAAAATATATTTAAAAAAAGATAAAAATAATCACTGGATAAAATACGCATAACTTTTTTCATGTTAGATTCTAAATTTATTTTTTATAATATATTCTATGGAAAGACCCCTAGAAGCATAAAGTTACATATTTTTTTTTCATCTTTAATGACTACCGATATTTGTAGTGAAGGAGTTTCACCTAGTTTTTAGTTAATTACAAATGAAAACCATTTTCCACATGGTTCTCTAGGAAGTCTTAACTGCTACTTCAGAACGAATGACCCACCATTTGAACTTGGGCCTTTGGATGAGATACAGCGCAAACAGGTTACTTGAAATGTGGTCTGGGGTCTGGACTCAGCATTGTTAACAATCCACCTTTATCAAGATATCTCTCAGTAGCTGCGAGGTTAACTTCACTGTCTATCACGGTATCAAAACAGAAGGCCCCAGGTTGGAAATTCTAGGCAAGGCAGATCCACCCTATTATTATAATTTCCCTTAGATGTACGTTATCCTAAGAATAGCGAATTCGACATTGAGTGATATTTGTCGGCCTACCATTTTGTGACAGTAAACCCCAAGCGTATATAATCAAAAACTTATCTTGATGCAATGACTGCTAAAGGATACAGGGGAACTTACGCAAATGCCTTAGCAATCAAATTATCAAATCGATCTAATTTTATTCTTTCGTTTTCGATTATTACCTGTCCTTCTCTAGCAACATTTTTGGTAGGCCAAATAAAAAAAATAAAAATAAATTTACCCATAGCAGGCTTTTGATCGAAATGCAGTGTCAGTGTTTTTTACATAGAAGAAGTGGTCTGACTACAAATTCCATTTATCTATCAACGAATAGCAAGTTATTCCCTTTATTTTATTTCATTTTTTCGAAAATTCTTTAAAATTATTTCTTACGGGTAAAAATATGCAAGACTAATAATGATCGGTTAATTTAAAGGCTAGGCATTTGATAATTGATCGATAAATGTTCATCAGAAATTTATTGTTGCAAGGCTCTCAGCTTTATTTGCAATTAAGTTATTTTCATATTATTTTAACGTGTCCTATGGATCGGGAAATGAATTCGGTAGGGTGGTTTAAGAGGATGTAACAATTTGAATCTGCAAATATGAAGTTGCATTTAAATTTCTTACCATGTAGCTGAATGTTAACGGTACAATCTCGTTCAGTTTAGGGAATAATAAATGAAGCATTTTGTATCTCATCTTCAGCTTTACCAGTCCTACCCCATAATAACATACTGATATCTACAAAAATAATCATCGATGAAAGAAGAGAATATTGCAGGTCTCGCCTTCTGTTGTCGACAGAGAGCAAAGGCCGACGCCAGGCATCTTACGCCCTTCAGCACTATACCGTGCAGAGAATGGCGCTGGTTTACTCTAACATAAACCAGAAACCAAACACCATTTCAGTCCTACTTGATCTTTCGTGGTGACATAGCAAAAATTTGCCCCTCTAAGTTAGCCAATATCCTGTACAACCACATACTATAACTAATTCCTTTTGTAGCATTAAAATATAGACACGCACACATATACACACACATCTGAGAACATCTGGAGGGAAACTTGGCTTAACTGAAAACAACTGCATTTCCTTATAAATAATTGCATTTCCTCATAACACTCTAACTGAATCATCAATTGACAAAATCATAGATGAATCATTTGCATAACCCTAGAGACACTTTATTTAGACTGTTAGGAATGATGGACCCTATTACTTGTTATTACTCTTTATTGAAATACACAATATAACGCACTGACGTCAGGCCTGCTTTGTCTTACAGATTTCTTAATACAAAAAGGGGAACTAATAAACCCATTTACAAAAATACAACTTTCACAATCCTTATACAAAATTATAACTAGAGCCACAGATTCAGCTGGTAAAGCAAACTTCTTAATTATTTTGAAAACAAAATCCATATTACCCCTATCAAAGGACTTAGACCAGTCTAGCCTGGCTTAAGATTGCCAAGTCTTGGCAGTTTTGTTTTGCATGAAAATATTGTTCTGGGGAAACAATCTTCCCAGTAATACACCTCAATCTCTTTACTAAAACTTTAGTAGAGATTTTATGGACAACTGTCAGTAGGATAAATCTCCTGTTTTCAGCGTTGTTAAATACTTCAACAAGTACCGTGCTATTTGCTCATGATTATTCTAGACAGTCAGCGAAGATTGCTCTGGGCAGAGCATTTCGAAGCTACGGAATCACCGAGATCAAGCTTGTGTAGGATTTATAGCTTAGTTTGCGTAATGGTCCGGTTGATGTCTTGTTCCTTACAAGTACTCTTTTCCAATCACGATGCAGATCGTGAGACGTGTTCTTAATGATCAAACAGCATGGCAATCTCTACTACAAAAAAGTAAGCAGCCCTTCATGCTTGCAAATCTGAATGCAAATATCGTTCACTTCAAACTTCTCTTATTATTTCCTTCCTATGTATATTTTTTGTGTGACTGCATCCGCATTCTAAATATGCATTCCTACTATAATTATGACTTTATTTCCAGCAACATAATTATCCTTTTACTGGAAATACGATCTAAATGAGGCCAAAGCTCCACCTTCAATATCTTTTACCTTAATACTCAAGAAAGGCTGAATTCTTATCTCAGATCTCATTTGAGAATAATTCTAATTCCTTTTCCCTTTTATCTCGATAATAATACAGGAGTTCCGTAGGATTAGATACAAAGAATCTCATTATATTATTTCATTCCCGACAAAATTGAACAGAGGGTGAAGAAGGAAGCTTTGCCTCATTAATACTAATATCATTATTCAGAGAACAGTTATTTTTTCCATCTCTAATTTATTTTGGATATATTTTCTCTCCCTACAATGACGTAATATTATGGATAATACTATTTCTTTTCCTTTTGAATTATTAGGTGGATTATTTTCCCTTTTGATATTTTGTTTTCACATATACTTTAATGCTAGTGTTGGAATCAATACTATTTGTAGATAAATGTTAATTTATTCTTTTTTAAGTTTCACAGTAAAATGCTCCTCCCATTACAAATTATAAAAGATGAAATCGACTATCTCACCAAACATTCTAGTTATATGAATAATTATAAGAAAATCTTCAAATAAGTCTTTCTGGAAAATGACTCTCTTAGGTTTTTCCAGATGCAGGTGTTATCATTCCAGGATAACATGACTTCCCTATGGAACGGGCTCTGATTAGGAGAGTCCCGTCTAGCACGACAAGTGGATTTCCATTGGCAAGAAATGATATTTCAAGACCCTGATTATTAGCTTTTATTAGAATGCAAAATGGTTTTCCTTACGACCAGCTGCGATGGAAGAGCAATAGATTACTCCCGGTTGCAAATTCCTGATATGTATACTAGTATTGCACCAGCCCCGTATTTTGGCCATGGCCCTAGGATGTGTTAGGTTGTTTGTTTGTTTGTTTGTATGGTGCTTTTACGTTGCATGGAACCAGTGGTTATTCAGCAACGGGACCAACGGCTTTACGTGACTTCCGAACCACGTCGAGAGTCAACTTCTATCACCAGAAATACACATCTCTCACTCCTCAATGGAATGGCCGAGAATTGAACCCACGACCACCGAGGTGGGACACTAATACCATACCATGTATTAGGTTGTAATGACCATAATTTGGGTCTGAGAAGCATAAAGAGATTATTTTCAAGAAGAGTCGGTGGTTAGTTTTTAAGATATGACGTCCCGCTTTTTTCAGGGAAGGGTTCTTGTTGGGTTACTGTTTGGGAATACGCCGTCCGATTCACAACAAAAATTCTTCCTTTGACTAGTACTCGTGGAAGTAGTATTTGTGACAGTATTAGTGATGCTGGAAACAATGAAAGCACTATTACTGGTAGGAACTGGATGAGCATTATACTATAGAACTGGAGACACTAAATACGACCTTGTTTCTATTGAAATCATCGCCTACTGATACTGACTGCTTGAACGCAGCCCTTCTCTACATTCTAAAAACTGTTAATGCGAAATGGTTTTCATCTCACGTGAAAAAACTCCCTCGGTATTTTTCATTTATCACCTCAATTTAATTTCTTTATTATTATTGCACAATCAGTTTTGCGTGCTATCAACAAACATTCCTTGTAAGAGACAAAAGAAAACAGGTATGTTGTATGTAGATGTACCAACAGAGCAGGTGGAAAACCAACTTCCAACCAATCACTTTACCAGAGTCTGTAGACGAGACGTGTGTAATATAAGCAATCGTTACCAGAAAGAGGTTCTTCTTATAGGTCACACCCGACGTGGCGAGCGTGGAGGTTGCAGGGAAGAGGTTCCCGTGGCAGTTTGAAGCATGGGGTATCTTATTCGGATGGCCACACCACACTAGCAGGAAGGCTCGACCCTCTGCAGTTGCCGCCTAGCGATGTAACATGTCTTAAAATACCGCGGCGGTTCTCGACGTCTTCACCCAAAACAACACTATTATTTATGATTATGGGCTATGTTACTTGAATGGTTACTTCCCATTATTGATTATATCTATGTTGTGAAGTTAGTTCCATTATTTAAGCAACTTTCATTTGTAACCTAGAAATTGTTTAAAGCATATCTGATATTAGCATACAAACTTTTATGCATTGAGTGACTACATTATTCAGTAACAATATCGAGTTAATTATTTCATATCTGTAATGTATACTTAAATTATCAGTTCTTTCGACACCTCTCATTTGTGTACTTTCACAGTGCGTTCATTGTTGTTCTCAATAAAGTGTCAAGCAATAGACAGAGAGAGTTCTTATTATGAACGCAGTCTGGGGAATCTT
>NC_087201.1:9339902-9382619 GCF_015104395.2 Macrobrachium nipponense
ATCCAAAACAATCGGGGCTCCGTCTATGCAAGAAGGATTGTCACTAAGAATATCTATAAAATTCTGTTAAGATTAAACAAAATATTAAATGCGAAGACTATTAAAAACGAAAGTACATCCCCAACCATGGTGAAGCAAGCTCATATGATTCATGAATTGGACGATATAATGAAGGGATGTCCAAGTGAATGATCCTCTTAAGTTTTGTCTTGTAAAGTTGCATGAGTTTTTGACTAGTTCCAAATTTCCTTTCCATTATTTAGTTTTTTTTTTTCTAAAACTCTAGGGTTTTAAACTCAAAATCAAGAAACTCCACCCTATCGATTTCTTATTAAGATCCGCGCATTTATAGATCTAGTGAATAATCTAAGATTTTTTCGCTTTTTTTCGGTAATGGTATTTAGCTGAGGACCAACGTTCTTCCCACGCTCAACCATTCTCTTTGATCCTCAGGGCTTGGAGTAATGAACTTTATGACAGAGTCGTTAATTAAGAAGATCTGATGATTATTGGAAACAAATTTTAACTTGAGGATTTAAAGTGTTGAGGACCCCTGCACTACATGAAATAATGAGGCACAGGAAGAGTTGTGTGTTTTCTAATTAGCCAAAAATGTACAAGACTGACGTCCTGGAATAAAAGATTTTATAATTACTGTCATGAAAAACAGACCGATGGCAATTAAACACTAAAATAATAATGACAGGGATAAAACCATTAGCAAAGGAGGACTCAGTATACATAAGCTTTCTTCGCGGATTAAGATTAATTGAAACTTCGCTATCAAGCAGGTTGGCAAAAAAAATAAAAATAAAATAAGTACAAGTTTGAAAAGTGTTAATTAATCTTCTGTTTGCTGGAGTCAGGTATACGGCTCGTTCTTTTAATTAAGGTCCGCCTTTCTCTTTACTTTGAGGTTAAAGGAAACTTGGCCTTACACTCTCTTTTGAAGACCAACATCAAAGGAAGACAAAACTCGAGGGAAGAACTTTAAGCACAAGGAGCCCTTATGAAGTAAATACAGGGGCGTACATGAAATTTGTTACCATTTTTTAGATTATACATCAACAATTGTGTAGATCTAAAAGCTTTCATTAAAGAAAGTAGTAACATATAGTTTGCTCACCAGGTAATCAATTGGAGATTTACGCAAGAGAGAGAGAGAGAGAGAGAGAGAGAGAGAGAGCGAGAGATGAGAGAGAGAGAGAGAGAGAGAGAGACAGACAGACAGACAGAGAGAGGTGGTTCATCATCACTTTCGGTTCAGCTGTTTCTTCGCCCAGTTTACAAAAAAATAAAAAAAAAACATCCCTATTATTTAGGGATCTGAAAAGAAAAAACTATTGTGACGGCTTTGTCCATCAGTCAGTTCAAACTTTTTCCTATCCACCCTCAGGTCTTAAAAACAAACTGAGGCTAGAGGGCTGCAAATGTTATGTCGATCATCCACCCTCTAATCATCAAACATACCAAATTGCAGCCCTCTAGGCTCCTAGAAGTTTCTATTTTTATTGAAGGTTGAAGGTAGTCTAAACCATTTAACCGTGCGTCTGGCAACGATACAGGCCAGGCCATCGCCGCGGCTTATACAGGATTATACCGTGACCAACAGATGATAAGAGCTATTTCGGCGGCTTGATTAAACGACTTACAAAACTTCGACTGCGCCGAGAAACTAGGGCTCATTTTTTTACTAGTGATTTTGATGGAAAACGACTTCAGTCATAAAAGTGATTAAGGTTTTAGTCTGCGTTAATGAGAGATTAAAACTTCAACCAGGACTCCAATTAAACCGGGATCGTTGGTGTCAGGGGGCGTTTCCCCAGATATCTGACAGATGACAGGGTAACGAAGAACATCGTGGTTGGTTATGGGTTTTATCTGGATGGAGGTTCACCAGTTAACGTTAGAGTGAAGTGTACTGAAAGGGAATATTATCCCTACCGAGAATCCTAGACGTGTGACAAGAGGGATTTCGACGTAAGTAAGCAAAAGCTATCCCATGTAATCATGGGACAACTACCTCATCGGGATTTCGTAGGAAAAAGAGGAACAAGTAAAAATACGCCGAAGATGGAGTCTTCTGTAACAGCACCAAAAATATATCATCTTTCTGTGATCTCGGTATAATGCTGTATGAGCCGCGGCCCGTGAAACTCCTCACCAGGCCCGTCGTGGCCTGTGTTGATGCGTTGCCACCAGAAACCTTAGATAAATAGATAAAAAAACTATTAAGGCTACAAGGCTGGAACTTAGCATGTTTAATGATTGGTGGGTGGAGGATCACCAATTTGCAGCCTTCTAGCCTCAGTGATTATTAAGATCTGAGTGTTGGACAGAAAAAAGAGACGGAAGGACAGACAAAGTCGGCACAGTAGTTTTGTTTTCAGAAAACTAAAACCTACTCAAATGTAATTTGTCGTTAATTTAGTATTTTTTCCATTAAAACGACTACGATCGTACAAATGATTCTACGAATCATAGGTCGAGTTATATCCCTCATTTTGACTTTTATATTTCTGTTACGATTCGTGTTCATCTATTTGCTGTGAATGATTTTATATGCTCTTCTTACGAATATAGCATACATACATACATATATACATACATGACTGTAACAATATTCACCATTAGTGTAACACAAGTAACGTTTTCGATTTAGTGCCCTCGTCCCATTTAGTGTTATAAAAAGTCATAGCAATTATTAAACGGCGGTATATATGCCTTTTAGGCATAATAATCGTCACACTTTCTAAAATCTGGGGACTAAGTCTAATAGTTGCTAACATTGGTTTTCGTTTATTAGACGAAGTGATTTGCATAAAGTATTTTCCATTTCTGAAAACTGATCAAATAGGACACATATTTTTTTTAAAGCGTGGATAAATGACCTATAAAAATGATCTAATAATGATTCTCTCCCAATCTCTCATTGGAATTACTTTAAGGAGTAAGTCACGAATGAAAGCTTCGATCATCAAAGAAAGTGAGAGTATCTCTTTTGGAAAGAATACAATGAGACATTCGGCTCCAAATCATCACGACCCACAATACAATATTATATTTGATTGTTAAGAATATATGACTGAAGCAAACAGGACTTTATAAGTGCTCTTTGAAAGCAATGGAAGTACAAATTTATGATTTAGGATGACGTTTTATGGGGCATCGTTCATATGAAGAAGCAGATCTTAGTTTAACCAGACCACTGGGCTGATTAAAACCTCTCCAAGTGCTGGCCCGAAGAATTAGATTTTTATTCACGTGGCTATAGTAGATTCACATCAGCCGTGCATCTGATGTCTAGGCCAGCCCCTTACGACACTCCTGATTGGCTGTTGATAAGCCAGTCTACAGGGCTGGAAGCTTTCAGTCTCTTGAGAGAGTTCACATAGGTAGGATGTATGTTCCACCTAACCTAAACTGATGGAATGGGACAACTGGTCGCGACCGACTGGCCATGCCCAAACTGGCCATGGCCGACTGGCCGCAGCCCAACTGGCCGCAGGGGTCCGACTAGCCGCAGCCCAACTGGCCAAAGACGAAGAGTTGAGAGAAAAAAAAAATTATTTCTGTCGATCTGTCTGTCTCTGTCTCTCTCTCTCTCACAGAAAATATTTAGATACAGTAAATCTAAAAGACGAAGAGTATCTGAGAGGAATTGCTCATAACTTCTCTTAAGATATATGTTATGTAGCTGCTATTTTAAGCAGTTTTTATATTCCAATAATTCAACTTTTTAATGAAATTTAACTTTTTTATCTTTAATTATCTTTTATTTTCTTGATTTTTTTATTCAATAATTCAGCTTTTTAGTGAAATTTAACTTTTTTTTATCTTAATTATCTTTTATTTTCTTAAATTTTTTATTCCAGTAATTCAGATTTTTATGTAACTTCTATGTAATTCAGCTGTGTAATAAAATTTACATTTTAAGTATTATTCTTTTCTTAGAGAAAACCTCTTTTCAAAAATGATATGCATACATGAAATAAATAGTTTATAACCATTAACAATAATTACAAAGTTCAACAATGTATTTAAAAAACAGGAAACAGTCAATTGGCAAAGTATCAAGCTCTCATTTAAAAAAATTGAAAATAGTTTACAACCATCAATGACAATAAAAACCAGTTTTATTCGAAAGAGTTTATAACCAATACAACAATCACAAAAATCAAAAGGGTATTTAAAAAAAAAAGATAATAAATAAACACTAGTTTCCTTCAAAAGATAAAAAAAATCTCTCTCTCTCTCTCTCTCTCTCTCTTTTACCGCTGCGGCCAGTCGGCTGAGGCCAGTCGTCCCCAGCGGCCAGTTGAGCTGCGGCCAGTCAGCCACGGCCAGCTGGCCACGGCCAGTCGGCCGTGGCCAGTTGTCCTAGACCCTAAACTGATGTAACCATTACTGTGGCACACTTCTTCACCCTCCCACCATATCGCATGAATTAATTTATTTGATGACTATAATACTGTATTATCCATAATCAAACCAAATTCAGCACCACCGTACGAGCAGAAATAGATAGTATATACAACGAGCATATTAGAAGATTTGAAGTAAAGAGTTATGAATGCAGACTAAATAAATAAAAAAAAATGGTAATCACCTTTCAGCAAAGAAAAAAAACTCACCTAATTTAGTGAGATATGTGTATGCTGAGTGACTGCAAATCCTTTTGTTTCAAGTTGGGCTGAATGGTGGACAAACATACTCTCATTTCTTCCTCAAGAGTTTTCAGCCTTCCCTTTTGTTAGTTTTATTGTTTGCTAGAGCAGAAAACCCCAACTCACATAGGTAAGAAGCAGAGAACTGGATTAACATTACCAGAGCTTTTTTGACACATGAGGATACTTAAGTCTTAATCTGAACTCAGAATTCGTCAAGAGGCAGCTGCATGTGGCAATAACTTTAGATCACGATCATTACGCATTTCCACTAACTGCTCTTCTTCCATGAGGGTAAGCTGAGAGTGGGTTGATACAGATGCAACAAATGGGTTACTTATCCAGACATAGTTTTCAGTGAATGTATCTAGGAAATAGTACTGAGGTTGTTTTTCCTGTACTGCAAGATGCTCAGAAATAATGGGTATTATCTCACCACTGTTTGCTGCTGCTGCAACATGTGAGAACATGTCCAAATTGCCTTCTTTTACTTTGACACCCCGCAGTTGCAGTTTTTCTTTCAGAGTTTTAATTCTATCAGTGGAAGATAAAATATTTTATGATTTTCCTTGCATGCTGGCATTTACCTTGTTTAAAAGTTCAAAGATGTCAGCTAAGTAAGACAATTTACACACCAGTGTCATCTGCCAGTAAATCACAGAATTCCTCTTGTTGTTCAAAAGTGAAAAAAGTAAGCATCTCTTCCTTCAGTTCGGATACTCGTGACGATACTTACCCTCTGGCAGCCATCTTACTTCCGTATGTAGAAGAAGATTCAAATGTTTTGCCTCAAGCTCTTCACATAGCTTAGCAAACCGACGAGATTTCAGCGGTCGACTTTTTATAAAGTTCACCATTTTTACAACTTTTTTCCATTAAAGATTTAAATCATTGTTAATTGTCTTTGCAACCAGCGCTTCGCGATGAAGAAAGCAATGAGTTGTTATCACACTGCTGTTTTCTTTCTTTCACTAATGACACAAATCTTTTAATTGAGTCAATCATGGCAGGTGCCCCATCTGTACAAATTCCCACACATGATTCCCAGGACAAACCAACTGATTTTAAGTACTCACTTAATGTAGAGAAAATATAATTGCCTGTTGTAGTTTCCTTAAGTTCTTTACAACAAAAGAACTGGTTCACTATTTTAACATCATGAATGTACCGAACGAATACCAGTAATTGAGCCATACCTCCAATGTCTGTGGACTCATCTACTGAAGTGCAAACATTTAACTTTCCTTCACAGTGGTACATACAGTTTCTTCTATGTCCGCTGACATATCATGAATCCGTCTGCTAATGGTACTATCCGAAAGGGGAATTTTCCTAACTTCTTTTTCTGCTTCACTTCCAAACATTGTTTTTACTATGGCACTACATGCAGGGAGAATCAGAGTATCTGCTATTGTATGAGGCTTCATGCTTTTAAACAACTAACTCTGCAACTAAGTAACTGGCCTCTGTGCTTTATCAGAAACTTTGACTTTCTTAGAAAGCATCACACTGCTGTTTTTGCTCACTTAAGTCCTTCAAAGTAGGACCGAGGCTTGTTAGCAAGATGATTATGTTCCAGAGTTAAATGCCTCTTTAATTTGCTGGGTACCATTGCTTCATTAGCTAATTTATCACCACAAATAACTCACAATGGCATAGGAGTAACTCATCACCACACCAGAGGAATCCGAAACTTGAATAATTATCCAAGTAGGAGCGATTTTTCTTGCCTTTTTTTGAAGTTGATTACTTGTTGTTGGAATGGCCAAATCCTTTTCACTCACACATCCACTTTCGTCCCTTTCTTCACCCTCACAATAACTTCGTGTTCTCTTCTTGATGACAAACTTATCCATTGTAAGGTATGTTAGAAGCACGATACTGTTTCAATACAACTGTAATATAACTCCAGAAACAGCAAAGATCTCATGACTTGACGTATTATGCCTCCATCTGACTCGGGATTGGAGAAATGGAGTTATACAAAGCCGACGAGAACCGACCACGTATCGGACGGGCAACGAGTATAAACAAAGAAAATGCGAGTATGAATAGACGACTGTTACATTATTATTATTATTATTATTAGCAATAGTAGTAGTAGTAGTAGTAGTAGTATTAGTAGTAGTAGTAGTAGTAGTATTGTATTTGTACAAGTATAGAAAAGGAAATATCAAACTCTACTTGGGAAAAATGTTTTGAGCATGTAACTTCCTACCTACACTGGATAATTATATGAAGTCTTTTGCAAACTTTTTTTTCTCAAATGCTCATTAAGACGATTTAGCCAAGACAAAACTCATGACAATTTTAGCGGCACCCTAGGCGCTGTCTATGGCACCCCTGAGAATCGCTGTTAGGAACCAATTAGTTACCTAGCAAAGGGACGGGACCTACAGCTATTGTGGGATCCGAACAACATTTTATATCGAGAAATGAATTTCTAATCACCAGAAATAAATTCCTCTGACCCCACGTTGGCAGAAACGAGAATCGAACTCGCAACTACCGAACCGGTAGGCGAACAAATAAACCACTATTTCCAACCAGGAACTACATTCATATGGGGTAGGAGTAACCTCGCTCAATTTATGAATCCTTTGGAATCCAAGAATAACGGCGTGATGTGGTAAGAATTGCAAAAATAACATTTTCACAGATATCTCTGTCTTACAATATTGTGAAAATGTGGATGGTGGGAAATGGCAGACTTACAAGATCAAATTCACGCGGAGAGAGAGAGAGAGAGAGAGAGAGAGAGAGAGAGAGAGAGAGAGAGAGAGAGAGATCTATTGAGTTGTCAAAGGCAGTGAACGCAGTCTGTGATCCACGTAATCAGTTTAGAAGTTTTAACTTGTGTTCTCACAAGAATTGTCAGACAATTAAGCAGAAGCATCACTCGGTTACTAAAATTCACTATGTTATTCATCGCAAGTAGCCAACTTCTTAAACGTAATTGCCCGGTACTCTAAGCCTCTTTCCAGAGCTGTGCTGTAATATACTAGGATATGTTCCGTCTACTGTAAAGCGCCCTCCGCTTGTTCGAATGAAATAAGCTCTCGTCTGTGTGAAACTGCAAACTGAATGTGTTCCTAGAGATGAATCAGTATTTGAGCTTCGCACCATCTCCAGTTCTGGGTAGGCTGAATAATAATACCCTTGTATGTAGGTCTAAGTAACATGCCTGAGGCGGTAAACTCTGTCCGCAGAATATCATAAGGAAGAAACTTGAAATATAAGACCTTAGATGTCATTATATCGCTCACTGTCAGGCGATAGTTGTTGAAATGCAGAATCTAAAGAGGAGAAAGGAAGTACAATATATTTGTCAAGAACTGAACGGAAAGGAATTCCAGAGGAAATAGAAAATAAACATCGTTTATCTTAATTCACAGAAAAAGAGTAATTGGACACGATACCATTCAGACGCCCAGGAGAATATGTATTATTGCGTCCAACAGGATTTCAAACAAATACCTTAGGAGAATATCTGTCAGTAACTTTGCTGAATCGGAAAACGTTTTCTGGATACACTGAGAGCTAAAGTGTAGTATAAGCTGTCCACGCAATACAGACATTGCATTCTGACAAAAGCTAGCGATCTTAATCTCACCTCTGTTTTCAAAGTGATATCGTCATTTCTTAGTCCCTTGAAAACAGCTACTACACACATTTCTTGAATATACGATTAATGTCACACATTCTCATAAGTGATTTACTTTACGAAAAATATTTTACACCCTTTGAAAATAGTTTATCAAAAAGCATTGCATCATAACAGATATTTCAAGGAAACGCCAGATTTTTAAAATAGGCATAAAACGGTGCATTAACAATTTCGTTTAATTTCTACATACTGCACTCGTAAATATTCTCGTAACCGAGTTGCTTGTCGGGAGGATGGTGAATTTTTTACCAAGTTTTATGGTCTATCGACACAATACTTGAATTTTTGTTTTAGCAAACAACGTAATTGTTAGTTTACTCAATTTGCGATCTTATCGCTGTCTAGAGAAATGACAGAAGTCTGATAAGTAATAACAAAAGTATAATATGAGATTATTGCTGGTTCTTTGTGAATGAAAAATTAATATCGTTTAACAGGTAGGAAAGGTTCATTGTAACTTAGTGGAAGGTCGGTCCAAGTTCTTGAAAGTAGAAAATCTAAGAGAACAAAGGGATGTAGGTTATATTCTAGAGCGACTGTCACGAGGGTTACTACTCAACTGGAATGGATACACGATCAATGAAGTTCCTGTTATTCCCGAAAGCAAGACTTTTCTAGGATTAAATAACCATTTTTGAAAAGACGTTTGCGGACACAAAAATATTATATTACATCAACGTTGAAATAAGGTTTTAGACCAACTTTACAGTCTTAATACTTTTCACTCAAAATTCGGGGGAGAAATTTTTATCCATCTTTATACAGCAGTGGCTCTTGTCAAGCTGGATTAAAAGTTTACCAGCTTTTGTCAACAGCCTTTGGAAGTTGCGTAGTCTCAGGGAGTGGAAGTTTTGTTGCCGACGGAATACTTCAAAGTTAGGTCTTGAACCTTATGAATACTAAGTAGGAGCGTATTATTCTTCAGCGCGTAAGAATGCACAATCAACAGGCCCCAGGAGTAGTTTGTTGGTCTATTCCGTCCATGGAAACAGGGTAGAAAGATGTTAAGAGGAATAGATGGGGCGTCAATCAGCTTGAATTTTTTACGTGACTGATTTCAAGGTGAAATTATTGATGACGTATGCAAATCAAAACCCAAACGATTTGATTTCATATTTGATTCCATAAATCACTCCAAGGGTTGTAGCCTTTCTTACCACATAATAATACTGAATCATAGCTACTTTTGATATGCACAAATAACGTTGCTGGGAATTATTCATATCGTCAAAACTACTTTTCAATATTATTGCTGAATATTGCAGGGGGGTCACACCGCTTGGGCCTCAATGATCATGAGAATTTGATAATTCTATGTATTTATATAGGTGGAAAGGTTAAGCAATTTTAAAAGTCTTACATAATCTCATCTTGGATATCAGTACTGTTTTCACGAAATTGAATCTAGAATACAACGATCCTTTTTTAATACTTTCAATATGTAATGCATATATTAATCTCATTTGTGTCATGATTAAATTTAAGAGAAAGAATTCTGCAACACAAGACAGCAACTAGAGAGATTATGGCACCATACAATGGAATTAGTATGATATTCTAAGTATTGCAACTATTACGCATAAATGAATAAAATAAACACATATGAGCCAAAACCTGAGTCATTTTTTTTATTATAGATTTCATTTTTTTTCTTCTTCGGTCTCTTAAGAGGATGCAAAGACGATTGACAAGTGTGAAACTATAAATATTACTTCAACAATTCACTCAAAAACAGAGAAAATTAAATTCTCGAGATTGTGAGGAAAGAGCGTAATCAGTATCAATAGAAATATGCCTCAGGTGTGTTTGGATTTTATCATAATATCCAATTAGTTTCAATGTGTGCTTGTGATTGATAAAAATATCCTAATAGTTTCAATGTGTGCTTGTGGTTGATTACAATACCCAAAATAGTTTCAATGTGTGCTTGCGCTTGATGATGAAATCTTAATAGTTTCAATTAAGAACTTAAAAATTGTCAAACAGGAGTCAACACAAAAGATAATGAATAATTATAGCACGCAGTTAGAGTTATAAATTAGATAAGTACATAACTGAACTAACTCCTAAAAGTAGTACCAAACGTAATATAAAGAAGAAAGAAAATCATTTTGGAACAGAGTAGACCAACACCAATGCATCAGGAATTCATTAACAGATAAAACCAGGTGGGGGGATAGTGCCGTTGGTACACTTCACGCGGTGTACAGTAGGCATTACTTAAGGTTCTTCGCAGCGTCCCTTCGACCCATAGCTGCAACCCCTTTCATGCCTTTTATTGTACCTTCGTTCATATTCTCTCTCATTCAACTTCCTTTCCACCCTCTCCTAGCAATTGTCTCATAGTAAAACCGCGTTTTTTCCCCCTGTTAAACTTTTAATGGCTCTTTACTCTCAGTAACCCTTTCAGCTTTGAGTGACCTCACAAGTCCCTGAGCTTGGCATTTTCCTGAATTTCATATTCCACTCCACTCTATTAATAGCAAAGATGCTAGTGGTAACGATGCCGTATTTCAAGCGGAGGTAAAACTGAAAGCTTGACACTAAAGGTAAGAAAACTGTAAAGATATATAAATAAGCAATGACTGCTCATTTTTGAGAGTGAGTAGATCAATTTTGTCTCACTGAAAAGCGTTGTTCTCACTAAACTTGAAACTTTCCAGTGGATATGCTTCGCTAATTATCATTTCCTAAGGAGAAAACATTATTTATTTATTATTGTTTATTTTTTTATTCTTTTGATAACTCGGTATCAAGAAAAACTTCTAAAAGGACATGATGACGCCAGGATCTTTTGTCATGTAAAACAATTAGCCTTCAGAGGAAACTTCGACTCGAGGGAAAAATCTCCCTAAACCTCAAAAGGTTTCTGGATTCATCTTCTGTTGTAATTTGTGAACTCCCATGCAATACTTACCAGTCAAATTGCATGAACGTGGAGGACGATTTTAGAAGTGAGACAAGATTTGATAAACTGTTTTAATTGATCCAAATGAAAGCTAAACAAAAATAACTTATTCAACCAGTTACAAAACACTTTATTTTCATCAAGGGAAGAATCAGTTAATAATGCCTGGTTTATGATTAGTTTTCTAAGAAGACTTAAAAAGCTACTAATGACCACGTTTAGGATTCCCACTCCCCCCCCCCCAGGTCACGCCCCTCCCCCCACCAAAAACCTGACCATTGCTATAAAATGACCAACTGCCAATATGAAAATAGAAACTATACAGACCTGAAAACATCAGTAACTATTTTATTTTCGCCTTTGAAATAAAAAGGGTAATCGACAAAAATGGCCAAGTGAATGCCATGATGATGGAGAGCATTTTTGCCTTGCTCTATTATGCATTTTTTTTTCTTTTTTTTTTTACAATTTCCGGCGAAAAACGTTTTACGCACAGAGTATTTTATGAGTTTTTCTAGTGGAATGAACAACAATTGGCTTTAAAAAATTGCTTTATTTTTAACCCCATATAATAATTCTCATCAGTTAAACCATTATGTTCACATAATAAAATCCATATACATTTACGTCACATTTTCTGCAACATCAAAGCCGTTTAATTAAAAAAGCTTTACATCATTATCTTCAGTTACTTTGTATCATCTTCTTTGCCTCAGTCAAGTTTTATTCGCAGACTCCCCCTTGGTCTCAGCTACGTTGCATCTGACCTTTCACCTTCCATCCGTTCCACTGAGGAACGTGACTCAGATTAAATAGTCACTGCACAGTGCACACAGGATCACTCTTCCCTGCGCGAGAGTCAATTGTTTCTCTGAACCTTTATATAAAACGGTGTATATCGCCGGGACAGATCACTGTCCCAAGCATTTTGGCTTTGAGCCCTTTACTGACGTCATCAAGTGAAACATTTCAAACACTTATCCCGGAGTGAATCGTCATTTCGCGCTTTGTCACAGAAGCAAAATTGAATCCAAAGAATTCAGCTCAAAAGGAACTACGCTGTAATATTGCCCACAGATGGTTTTGGATTTCTCGACACTTGTTTTATTCGCCCTGGTATTCATAAAGTTCGTCTGACCTCTATACATTCAAGGGATGTTGCAGAGAGCTTACTTGGGCCTCCCAAAGCTTTGGGAACTACATCAGTTCGACGCTTGATGTTCTAACCACAGTGAAAAATACATATACATGTATTGTATGTATGTATGTATGTATGTATGTATGTATGTATGTATAATATATATATATATATATATATATGTGTGTGGGTGTGTGTGTGATTGTGTGTGTGTGTGTGTGTGTGTGTGTGTGACTCGATGTTCAGACTCAGGAGTTTTAGAACTTTCTAAAACATTCACAAATATATCTCCGAGTCTTTAAGATGATTACATCCAAACAAAACAAAGAGAGCACGCTTTCTGTCTTACAGCAGACCTAACTTTCTTATTCTTATACTTTTCATAGAAACCATAATTAGCATGATGTAACTCAATCTACTGAGTAAGGAACAAGGGAAGAATCTGCTCTGATAAAAACGTGTGTCATATAGTGATGAGAGCTTGAGGTTATTTGATTAATTAACTGAAGTCACTGACTGCAATTGATTACTAAGATAAAGCTGATGACTGTTTCTTTTAATGTAGAGAGAGAATTCTGGAATTCTTCTGTTGGTGAATTGCTTACATCTGATTCCCACGAAGATATACAAGGCTTCCCTCCCCCTTTTCTTTTTTTTTCTCTCTTCTATTCAGAAGTTTTGAGAAGTTAACGCGACTTTTTTTCTTTTCCCTTTTCCTAATCTCTGGCTGAAGCAACTTCCCAGAAAGGGAGAACGCTCTGGTGAGCAAGCCAATATCCTTTCTAGGAATTCCAGCTGCTTTTCTTTATTAAGAAAAATAATAAATAACACAGGAGGCGTTGTTGGAACTCGAAGAAATACATGGTGAAAAATGCTTACTACGTACAAGCTCACACCTGCGTCAACATTAACCAAAAAAAATAATACTTATTTTATTCATTCGAACTATGACACAAACTATTTTCCAATTCGAATGAATTTAAACAAAAAAATCAAACGTTAAATAAGTGTTTGTTTCTACCGCATTATTACATCCATGTCAGCATTCTGAAAACTTTGGCTCCTGTCCCGACTCGAAGCAAGGAATTTTACAATTCCCAGACTTTCAACATAAAACTATATTCTGGTCTATCACTTGAGAGCAATAAATCAGACCTTGGCGTTGAAACTGCTTTGAAAACAAAACGTCAGTCATTTGCTTCTTAAGAAAAACCGAAAGGTCTACGATGCCAGTGAGAGAGAGAGAGAAGGAAGACAAATTACCTGCCTCTCATTACACTGACTTTGCAATTAGCATTTGTTAGCTCTTTATATCGAACCGTTTAGAATTAGAAATTGAATTAAGAACTAAACCACTACAACCTCACCTCCAGTGTGAGCTTCAAAAATGGCAACACGTCAAAATGTGAATCAATAAATCTGGAATATGATTGACAGCAATTCTCCTAAAATAATTTCCCACCTTTCCTCTGCCCTCAGTTCCCACCTATCTTCCATCATCGATTGGTTGGGGGCGGAGACACAAAATATTAGAGTGCCCCCTTGTCTGGTTTTCATGAAAGGTGTAGGGAGTAATTCCACGTCATGAGTATTATTATTTTCTTTTATACTTTCTTCCCTTCTTTCGTTATTTCTTTCCTAGTTTCAAAGATCACGGGAGACCTAGTTTTCCTTTTAGGACGCTTTAACTTGTTTTTTTGGATCGAGGGGTTAAGACACACTAGAAACTAAACAGAATCTGTAGCATATAAATGCCATTAAAAAAAGACAAGAAAAATATTAGAAATGGTTAGAGAGTTAAATGAAATATATGCAAGGATATATTCCCATAAGGTGCATATTTTAGATTATATCAATATTTCTAAGGGGTGCTTCTTAGCGAGACGATTACTAAGACAAAAATATTTATTATAAGCATTTTAGATCAATCGAAATAAAAGACAGTTATATATATATGTATGTGTATATACATATATATATATATATATATATATATATATATATATATACATATATATATATATATATATATATATATATATATATACTATATATATATATATATATATATATATATATATATATATATATATATATATATATATATATATATATATACATACATACATACATACACACACACATATGTACATAGATATATATATATATATATATATATATATATATATATATATATATATATATATATATATATATATATATATATATATATATAATTTATACTATCCTAACGCATGTAAACAGCAAACTACCCATTAGCAGCTACGCATCACCTCCGTCCATACTCCACAGATTGTTACTTCCCTTTCTTAGGATTGCTTAAGCAAATAATGTGATAACAATAAAAAGGACATTTTAAAACATAATAAAAGACTAAAAACAAAGAGTACATAATAATGGCGAAGGTAGGATTGGGCGATCGTAATGCAGCACATAAAATGCATCAAGCTACAATGTCCTTTAGCTCTACCTCGGAAATAATTTATATTCATATAGGTGGAACCGATGGGGAATTTTTAGTTGATAATAAGTTCGTCGTCTCGTGGGATCGAACCAGCGCCACAGACTGCAACCTCACACTGCAGTGAAGGCCTTAGACCACACGACTATCAATGTAATATATAATAATAATAATAATAATAATAATAATAATAATAATAATAATAAGAATAATAATATATATATAATTATATATATATATTATATATATATATATATATATATATATATATATATATATATATGTGTGTGTGTGTGTGTGTGTGTGTGTGTGTGTATGTATATGTATATATTATATATATTTATATATATATATATTATATATATATATATATATGTAAGTCATATCACATTTCCGTGATTCATATACATATATCGAGCTACAATGTCCTTTAATATCTAATTCGCTCTACCTCGGAATTAATATATTTTCATATATGCTTAACCGAAGGGGAATTTTTTCTCGATAATAGACTTGCCTGGGACCAGGGCGCGAACCATTGGATCCTTTCAAATCCAGGAACGTCAGTGAAGCGTTTACCTACTACACCATCGCGAGCGGTGGTGTAGTAGGTAAACGCTTCACTGACGTTCCTGTATTTGAAAGGATCCATAGGTTCGCGCCCTGGTCCAGGCAAGTCTATTATCGAGAAAAAATTCCCCTTCGGTTAAGCATATATGAAAATATATAATTCCGAGGTAGAGCGAATTAGATGTTAAAGGACATTGTAGCTCGATATATATATATATATATATATATATATATATATATATATATATATATATATTGGTTAAGGACGAAAGATAGATGCAGAAAGCGAAGGAGTATAGTTTCTCTCTCTCTCTCTCTCTTCTTTCTCTCTCTCTCTCTCTCTCTCTCTCTCTCTCTCTCTTACATACGGAGACACCTGGATGTGAACTGAAAAAAAAATCGGTTACCAGGTTTTCAAACAGATGTTTCCTATCCATTTTTCACAAAGCCTGACTTCGAAACATTGTTGCTTTTGTGACGTGAAGTATATCGCAGTTTTTTTGGAAAAAGGAAATAGAACGTTTGGGATTAAAAAAAAAATATGAATTACCATTCTGAATATTCTGCTGGTGATCGTTTATCAGCTGCTGAAAAAAAATAAAGAATTTCATAACTTTGTGGGCAGTTATGATAATGACATTAACTAGCAAGTTTATACTAATGGCTTTTAGTGATTCGAACGGTTAGCTCGCAAGAGATCTTTTAAGTATAAGATCTCAAAAGCTCTAGGTCTTGGTTATTGCTAAATGGCATTCCCAGAGAGCAGATTAACATGCAATCTTTTACCATGCATGAAACTTCTATATGTATGTATCAAATATCTAAACAGGAAGAGTTTAAAGGGTTTTGATTTTACCCCAAAAATTAATTTCAGTAAATTATTGGAACGTTGGATTTAAATGTAACTTTTCAGTAATAACAATTTCTACAGTTTGACCTTCTTTTTGGAATGATTCTTCCATTCGCAATAAATAAAAGTGAAAACCATTGAAGGGAGTGGGAGAGAGGTACGCACAACTCACGAAGACGAGTATCAGGCATCAATGATAATTCTGACAGGCTATATGCTATAAAGTAAGATGAACCATGTGTTCCTTTTACTGAGTGCGATAAGTAACGAAGCTAGTAGGAGTATCCATTTCAACTGACTTGGTATGGTCATTTGTGCATCAGGCAAGGAATTCTCATGAACGCTCTTTGCGTAAAAAATTTTCAAAAAGATGACAAAGAAGTCGATAGATAGAAATGTATATGTTATGGCGAGAGTTTAAAATTTTTCCACGGGTTAACAAAAAATAAACTGTATCTCAAATATTACAATATTTATGTTGTCTATTCAGGCCATAAAGTACCTTGCTGTTCAAATAGCGTTGATATGTTTACTAAATGATTTTTTTTCTTTGATATTTGTGCAGGTGACAAAATAAGAATTGGTCTACAAAGACAAATCTGCCAATATTAACAATTGCTGTAAAGACTTCAAAAGAATAAAGGGATATTTGACTAAGTTTTTTGCTAACTCAATGCTCAAATTGTAATACCGCCCCACTGAAAAGTACTTGTTTTACTGACAAGTAGATTCAGACTACATGGCTTAAACACCTCGCAGATGTTAATGTCTGTTTCCACACGAAACAAATTAACTAGATGATTAGAGGTTCACCAAATTGAGGCCAGTGTAATCTTCGTCAGTGACTTTTGCTTTCTTATTAGGCCCTACGTAGGATCTTTGGACGCCCATTAATCACTCGTCTCAGGTTCAAGTCATCAAAAGTACCTGCAAGTCATCCAAGACTAATATTGACAAAAGCTTAAATATTAAATGCTACGTCGGTGGTCGTGTTCCAATTGTAATAAAAGTTGTTTCCAGTTGAAGATACAATACTTTTAGGGAGATGGAGTTTTTTTCCAGAAAGCTTTCCTCGATCCAACTATACTGATGGAATTTTTTCCAGAAAGCTTTCTTCCGTCCAACTATACTAATGGATTTTTTTCCAGAAAGCTCTCCTGGATCCAACTATAGTCATGGAATATTTTCCAGAAAGGTTTCCTTGATCCAACTATAGTCATTGATATTTTTCCAGATATCTTCCCTCGATCCAACTATAATCATGGAATTTTTTCCAGAAAGCTTTCCTCGATCCAACTATAATTATGTATTTTTTTTCCAGAAAGCTCTAATCCATCCAACTATAGTCATGGAATTTTTTCCAGAAAGTTTTTTCTCTCTCTCTCTCTCTCTCTCTCTCTCTCTCTCTCTCTCTCTCTCTCTCTGGTAGATAAAGTATATGTTTAACCTATAACTGGTCAGGGACAACTAGGTGTCTTTCATATATCTAAAAACGCGAATGAAAGATAATATAATACACATTCGTTCGTCTTTTAATGGAAATATTATCGAAATGATATATGACTGCTATCTGACAGCTGACTGAAGAGCCTGAAATTGATATCATTCCAGGTGTTTTTATCTATTACGCTGAAAGAGCATCAATGAAACTGATTGAATGAAATGTCGAACAAACTACATTCCAGGAAAAGTAGTATGAACCTCCGTTGTTTGCTGTTCATTGATAATAATGAAAAAGGAATGGGCTGCTGAGTCTATGATAAAAGGCTTAAAATGGTTACGTGGAATAGCATGATTCTGTTCTCCTCTGATTTAGTTGATTTTTATTCCTTGTCTTCGATGATTATCGAAATAACAAGGATGCTTGATATGGCTTGGTAAGTCAAGAAGAATCAAGTGACTGCTGATCTACTTGGCAAATGTAGTATGCGGTGGGCAATGGACGTTGTCTCGACCTCCAGACAATATAATAAAAATAATTGAGTGCAGCTACCATATCGGCGAGAACAGGCTATCGTATATAGGACTGGTGTCCTAACTTGAGACCCACTGTTAACTTGAGACCCAGTGTTAACAGTCTTTGGATCTGATTTATCAAGCCCAGATGCTGCTGTCACCTGACAAGAACACACTGTATGATGTGATGTATTTGTAACTGAAGCAATTAAGAATTCAAATCGTGGGGGGTAGTTTCGTTGAACTGTAGGAATGAGACGCTGTAAAGCAAGAGCCCGTGCTAGCACAAGGCTGACTACATATATGCTGTCATCATTCAGAGGTGTTTTGTCTCGAGTCGTCATATTGAAGAGACCTTTCAGATTTAACTGCAAGATTGATCTATACCTATTAATTAGAAATAAAGCATGCTAGGATTATCTTCAAACATACCGACTTTAAGATAACACAAAAATGAACTGAACATGAAGCATAATATTCCTTGAAGACAACTGGAAATCACCTTAAAGTTTTTACTGGCGATAGATCAAACGACGCTGCTGGAGGATCAGGAATTGGTTACAGATTTTCATTTCGATAATCAAAGAAATTTAGTTCTTGTGGCGTTGCCCAGAAGTGGGTTTCATCTTCAAAATATTATCTTTATATCTATATATATATATATATATATATATATATATATATATATATATATATATATATATATATATATATATATAGCACTAACATGGAAACAGGATGGGAAAATAAATGCAATACGGTAGGATGCTGGCTGGATATCAAGCTTGCTCGGAAATATATAACATAAATCATTTTTGTCCCTTCGGTAGTAAATCACTATCCTATTGCATTCAGGGAGTGTTGAAGACTGTAGCCAACCCAGGAAGAAATTAAAATATTATTTTGAAAGCAGTTGTTCAAAAGATGAAGGTTCTCGAGATAACCCCCAGTACCGGCCCACGAAGTGACATCCGTTGAATGCGATCGCAAGGGAACAGAGAGAGAGAGAGAGAGAGAGAGAGAGAGAGAGAGAGAGAGAGAAAAGGATCCCCCGAGGCTTATCTTTGATCAGGGTGACGAACCATCCATGAACACACGCAAGGGACAAGCGCCTCCTGACTGCTCATTCATCATGCTCAGATGCGGCGATAAGGGGTAAATATAAGGCAACTCTTTTTCCTAATCAATTAGGCAATCTGCCAGGAGATACATCAACATTGGGTTGAAGAAATCAAAGATTGCGTGGACAAGCAAAAAACATTACAACAAGAATGAAAACAGTGGCTGGATTAACAGTGGCTTGCAGGATCAGCCTGAGTATCATGTAGGTAGCTAAAGCAGATGGAGATGTAAAATTTAGGATCATACTTACGCAATCAGGGAAAGTATATATATATATATATATATATATATATATATATATATATATATATATATATATATATATATATATATTTTCAGCAGAGGCTGTTTTTTATTTATTTTTTTCTTAGTTGAATACGTGGATGGCTGATGGGAAAATCTCTCTCTCTCTCTCTCTCTCTCTCTCTCTCTCTCTCTCTCTCTCTCTCTCTATCTCTCTCTGTTTTATATATAATATATATATATATATATATATATATATATATATATATATATATATATATATATATATATATATAAACAGAGAGAGAGAGAGAGAGAGATAATTTCCCATCAGCCATCCACGTATTCATTTACAAAAAAAAAAAAAAAAAAAAAAAAAAAAAACAGCCCCGCTGAAACACTAGCACAAGTGCACCAGAGACCTCTCAGCGGTTCTCTCGCTGTTGGGTAGCTCATTTATCCATCAGAAAGCTGGCAATAATTACTGGATGCTGACGTCAAATTGGCAGACATTAGTAGATAGCAACCAGTCGTAAAAACGAGAGATAAATTGTTAATTGATTACAATCAATAGGACATGTTCCTCCTCAACTACCCTCAGGCCGAAGGCCACTTCAAGGCTTTCCTTCTGCAAAGCCCGATTTCATCTGCATACGAGGAAGATTGATATCGAAGTGATTATTTAAAACTGAATCTAGTATTTTTTTGTATCCAAAAGATTCTATAAACAAAATCCAAAGATATAACATGAGAATGAACTGATAAACGAATGCATGTATGCCTGTGAGTATATATATATAATATATATAATTATATATATATAATATATATATATATATATATATAATATATATATATTATATATATATATATATATATATATGCAATATAAAAACACCGTATCGTGCTTCTAAAAAATTAATAGAAGGATCCACGTAATATCCTTGTTTATCTAGATAAAATATATTTGTGGAAATATATACGAAGCTTAAAGCTTTCGTCCATCCTCCGCTGAACCTGAGCACTAAGCAAATGAGACATGGTATTGGTGAAGAATTCCAAATAAACATAAACAAACACACACAAAAAAAATTTAACAAGGTTAAAAAATGCGAACAAGTCATTGGGTCGTATTCCTTTCCAAAATTCGCTGTGTTCTTCGAGGCGGGACAAAGCGCCGGTCTTCTTTCTGAATGACATCTTGAGGGTCGTTAGCCAAAAAGGTAGTTTATAGATCAGACTCTGGAACGGGCGAAGGATGGTTATCTACATTATCAGATTGAAGGAGGCTGTACACATTTCTGAAGTTCTTAATTCTGGCCTTTTTGCAAATTTCTTCACTCAAAAATAAATTGTTCTGTATTCCAGTATTCCCCTCAAAGGTGTCATTCAAAGTGATGAGAGCCCCTTCCACAATTCTCCTAGTGGTCCTATCCGCACTCTTATAAATAACTTTTCCTCCCTTGATCATGCCATCCTTTAAGTGTGTCTTGTTCTAATCCTAGATATTGAAATCTATCACCTCTTCTTTGCGTTTGTTTCATATATGGCAACGGTTCTATTCCAGTCCTCCAGTAACGTCATACAACAAAAAACACGTCCTGGATGATTTCCAGAGGCCGTCCAGAATGATTCCTTCTTCATTTATTTGCTGGGACTAGAAATATAAAAATTCCCCCATATCAGAACATCGAGTCCTAATCAAAACATGAAGCCTAAATATCTTCTTTTCTCGTTTAATTAGCCTCATCAGTTAGTCTGAAAAGGCAATCAATGCGTATTTCATAAACTGGTTAAAGGAATGTTTTTTTAAAGGCCATAGTGCTGCTCTTATTCCTTTTGAGAGGATGTGATGGGAATTAAATGAATGAAGGTGAGGTATCACAAGAAAAAGGAACTTCATTCGTCCACAGACATATGCTATGTCTTATAAGTAATCAACAAAGTTTATCCTTTCAAAGGACTCAGGATGTTGTGATCGCAGCGCCTACTTCTTCCTTTTGGCAGAATTTCTGCGGTTTTATCCCTTTTACGCAAGATGACTCGCTCTCCTTTCCTCCACCACCCCCCCCCCCCCCCCCCACCCCCCCAAAAAAATACTAGGATCAATTCCGAATGTTTTCAATTTAAACTTGTGATATAATTCATATGGCGCCAGGTGGCTTTGCATATCAGGCTTTTGGAAAGTCCTCGATCAAACGAATCATCTTTCGTTTCAAGATTATCATACTATGTACCTACTATTGCTTATATATATGTTTTGAGGGGGTATCTTGGAATGGAATTCTCAAATCATTCAAAATATGATTCAGTTTCAAACACCGAAAACACTTCTTTTACTATTGATGAAAGGAATTCAGACTCGCATTTTACTTTAGATGTATTACAGAATTCGGATCAATTTCTTCATTTCAGTTTTCTGTAAAGAAAACTCTCGTGACGGCTTTTATTTGTCTATCCGTCCGTCCACCCTTTATTCTGTCCGCCCTCAGATCTAAAAAAAAATGTCTGAGGCTAGAGGGCTGCAAATTAGTATTTTGATCATCCACCCTCCAGTCATCAAACATATCAACTTGCAACCCACTAACTTCAATATTTTTTTATATAAGGTTCAAGTTAGTCATGGATCATGCATCTGGCAGCACTTTACGGAGGCATCAGACGTACCCTCACTCTACCCTATCTGGTGAGCAACTGTAATTATGCCGGTCATAGCTGATAGTTTTATTCAGCATTGTACATTGTATAGAAAACTTGTTTAGTTGCTGAAAACGAAAAACGAATGACCCGTTGATTTTTTACTGTGACTCTCTATTGTTTCCATCGATTCATATTGCGTTACTAGAACTGATCCATTAAGCTTCTGTAATGTATTTTGATAAGCGTTATACACACACACACACACACTATACAACGCCAAAACAAATATCCTAGTAAAAATAAAAAGGAATTAGATAAACAAATGATATTCCTCTGGAATATCATCTGGTTGTGTTTTGTCCTAATTCCTTTCCTTGGGGAAAGTGCAATCGTTAGAATGTGCACTTTTACAAGAAGGATCTCGATTGCTGCAGAAAAAACTTCTCGGGCTTCGGTCACCGAAGAGTTCTCGTTTCATCCCAACCAAGCGTCATGCAGCAAAGATTTAATGATGCAGATCATGCGTTTATAAATATTTATAATTTTGGTCCCAAAGCCAAGCGCTGGAACCTGCAGGTTTTGAGAGATGTAACAAGAGGTAAACCCCAAGGTAGTTGCACTAAGAAAGAGAATATGAACAGAGATACAGTAAAAGGATGAGAGTGGTTGCATCTAGGGTCTGAGGGGACGCTGCAGAGAACCGGAGTAATGCCTACAGCGCACAGCATGAGGTGCACTGACGTCACTACCCCTCTAAGTGGGAAATAAAGAGAGATATATCAAGGTAACCAGATTTTTCTGTCAGTTTAGACCAGACAACATAGACACACACACACACACACACACACATATATATATATATATATATATATATATATATATATATATATATATAGATAGATATATATATATATATATATATATATAATATATATATATATATATATATATATACAAATACTCACACACTGGCCCATTTACCACTGTCACACACACACACACACACACACACACACACACACACACACACACATATATATATATATATATATATATATATATATATATATGTGTGTGTGTGTGTGTGTGTGTGTGTGTGTGTGTGTGACAGTGGTAAATAGGCCAGTGTGTGGAGTATTTGTATGGGTGCTTGGACTCACTACTCTGAAGGGTATCAGGCTCCGGTGTTATGGAAACCTGCACAGTTTAAAAGAGTGGATGTGGCAGCAATCACTGTCCTTTTTTTTCCCTGAGGAGACACCCTTGTTATAAGGAAAACAAGGGGGTGGGTAGGGTATATTGCATGAATGGGCTTTTAAATGAATATATCTGATAATCCCGAGATAAAAGAACACGAAGCAATACAGGATTTAGGAGGCCTTTATGCATTACAAAATTCCTACTGGTAAGGATTGCTCCTGATGGAAGGCACATGAATCGTTGTGTCACGTGACTTATTCTGGCAGAAACATATATAAACCACCTCGAAATTCCAGAGCATCTGTTTTTGCGAACTGGAAAGGAATCCTGATCTCTATTTCGTGGTTTTTCATGAACAGATGGAGCTTTAGCGCTGATGTTCCTTGGCAGGCTTGACAAAAAAAAAAAAAAAAAAAATTAATATCTGTGGTAAGAACGTAGACATTTCACTCGTTAATTATCGGTTCATAGTCAAACTGGTTCAATAATTCATTCCTTGATGATGAAGTCTTACACTGTGAAACGGAAATGTTTAATTGACGCATAGGAAAGCCACATTGAGAAATAAAATCAATTTAAGTCAATGGAATTACAAAATAGTAGGTCTTCTATTGCAGTCAAACATGCGGGTAGACGAACAAAGATAGGAAGACTAAAGCAAAGGTAGGAACAATGACAAAAAGCTAGATGAATAAATCTTGAACAGGAAATTCATATATATATTTATCTATATGTAATATATACACACGTTTACACTTGGACACAAACATCCATAAACACACACACACACACACACAAATATGATATGTTTGTTTGAAGAGTAACTGGGTGGGATATTGGAAACTTTTGTTTAAAATAATTTTTTTAAATGTATGAAAATTTTTTAAATCCTCTAAGACAAATATTCTAGACAGCAATATTGTCTGCTTATGATATGGATGTAAAAAACAACGAATATTAATTGGTCCCTTACAAGTATATAGAAATGAAGACACATTTCGACTGTTATCATGGGGCGTCAAAATATCTATTCGTTCATTTTCCAGTAATTTTTAAATATGTAAATAATATTTGGATCTAACGCACTAAGTCCACTAGAATTGATTTGAAGTCTTTCCGCCCGTCATCCCAAAAAATTGAAGTTTATATCAATTACTTCTTTCGATAAAAAACGTAATCCTATAATTTCCTATCAATGGTTTTAAATAATTTCATACTGAAGTCAAAACGTGGTTTCTTGTAACTTTAATATGCATATCTCATCGTCCGAGGTAGTAAGATTGTTTTTTTTTTCAGGAACCGATTTGGTAATTTGTATTTCAAAATTGAATCTGAGTATTTCATGTTGCTTGGTTAGAAAGCTCGCAGGAAACAACGGCATATGTGCCACTTCGACATGCTGTCCAAGAATGAACGAACCCCTTTTTGATACCAGAGAGCTCAGTAAGGCTGCATTCATTTTGCAATTTTGGAGGGACGGAAAGTCGCAGATTGTAGTGCGTGGAGAAGACTAGGTAGATATGAGGTATACAAGATTTTACGTGTAAGACTGAGAATGGAGGGTGTAAAAGGAGGAAAAAATGATGTTTTTTTTAATACACATGAATGACACTATCACGTGTTACATAAACATTGCTTTACAGGCGACAGATAACAAAGTTTAATCCAAACCACGGCAGGATCATGCATAGAACTAACTAATCTAATTTTGGAAAGCCGGTTCAATAAAAAATTAAATGGTCATCAACTGTCTTCCAGATTAATTGTCTGAAACAACATTTGGAGAAATTTCTAGATTATTGTTGCAATTAGGGAAGGGTCACTGATAGCAAGACAGATTGTGCGTGTGTGTGTGTGTGTGTCTGTGTGTGTGTGAGAGAGAGAGAGAGAGAGAGATTGGTGTCAGGAGGAAAGCAAGGCATTAGATACAAAAAGGAGGGAGAGGAGAGAGAGAGAGAGATGAGAGAGAGAGAGAGAGAGAGAGAGAGAGAGAGCCTCTATTCATAAAACTGTTTATAAATACAACAACAGAGAATTATCAGGCATTGGGGACAATAATGGATGGTTTTGGTGAAAAATAATAAGAAAATTATCTAAATGAGAGAGAGAGAGAGAGAGAGAGAGAGAGAGAGAGAGAGAGAGGAGGCCATCCCGTGACGTTAAAAACGAGAAAAAGGGAATGTGGTTCTTCAAACGTTGGATTTAAATGCGAGGTAATTTGGGGAACTACAAAGCGCAGAGAAACCCCAATAAAATGGACGCAGAATTCAAGGTCTCAAGAGACCAGAGCAATGCCCACTTTTTCTTTTTTTCTCAGGACCTTATGTTTTCCATGACTTTCTCATTCCTGATGGTAAGAGTTGTGTGGGACCGCCAGTTTTCGTCTCTGTTGAAGGTAAAACATTCTATCTCCCAAAGAGGCAGGGAAAAAGTGATAGAATTTAAAAGTAGACTTAGGACCGATTGTATTTTCTTTTTTACTTTTCTCCTAAGAGCCAGAAGGTGAAACTGATACTACCTCTCCTGTTCCTAAGTTAACCCGAGTAGCATTTAATATATAAGGAAAATCCTGATCTATCTTCGTGATGATTTACGACATTAATTCTTGGTCTGTTCCATAAAAGAAATGATGTAAAAGAAAAATGCCAGCTGAAAATATATAATTCTAGGTAATGTTGAATTAACGAAATATTACTTGAGTGCGTCAAATAAAGCAAACTGGCTAACGTATAGAAAGTATATGGTAAAAGAGCATTTATTTAGCGTCAAAAAAAATTTACGCTTTGAGGAATTCGAAAGAGGCATCTTCATAAAATGCACTATTTGACTTAGAGTTAAATGAGAGTTTTTCAACATCCAATTATATTTGCACCCCAAAAAATAGAGCATTTTGTTGAATTCTTTTCTAGAATCCTTGACGTGTTACAGGTAAGTTTTTAATAGAATAATTAAAGCTTTTATTGTACATATTCACTACTTGATGTATACCAAAGGCGATATTAATATGAAGCAAGTTAGACCTTTAGAACTTAACCCCTTCATATCTCTGCCAACGCTTGTTGCTTCAGTGGATTCAGTCGAGCAGATAAGACCCCCAGTTATTGGCTGGTTAGATTTGAGCTTGAATGGTTAGAACACTGCTGGGGATCGCTTGTTGCCAGAAGTTGGAAAGGGAGCTTGGAAGCCGGGGGGGGGGGGGGGGGGGGGGGGTGTTTGAGGTCTCTTTCGTAACCGAAACCTTTCTAGAATAATTGTAAATGGATAGGCTGTTGTCTTACTCTCTTACGACACTTCTGATGACATGAAGATTGCAAATTGTTGCACTTCTATCTATCTATCTATCTTTAAATTATATATATATATATATATATATATATATATATATATATATATATATATATATATATATATATATATATGTGTGTGTGTGTGTGTGTGTGTGTGTGTGTGTGTGTTGCTTAATTTCTTAATTTCCTTATAAAATAAATAACACTCCCTTGTAGCACGCCACTATCTGACCCACGGCTGTTCATTGGCATTCTGTGAGCTACCCGACACCATTGCAACCCTGAGCAGATGGCTTTGTTCATATCATCAGCCCATTTGTCCATATAGTTTCTGTTATCTCCTCTTGAGCTTCGTTTCACTTCAGAGACTCTGCATCTACCTTGTATCTGAGGTCTCATCCCAATATCCAATGATTTCGTCTTTTTGCCAAAACGCACAAAGAAAATAACCTTATGCGGCCTATTATCAATACTGTTGGCTCAATTTCATGTAAACTTTCTAAATATAATATCTTGTCCCCGTTACTTGGAACTATCTCCGATTCTCATATATATAATTCTCTAGATTTAGTTGATAAATTAAAGAAAATTACTCTTTGCCCCACTGATAGATTCGTTAGTTTTGATGTATGTTCTCTTTTTACTAAAGTCCCTATAGACTCTATTTTAGAATACCTTAGTAATGAACTAACTCAGCATGAATTACCTCTACATTTAAGTCACATTATTTCACTCACTAGGATGTGCATTTGTGATTGTAAGTTTATATTCAATGGTGAACTGTATCAACAAATATTTGGCATGGCAATGGGAAACCCTTTATCACCACTCCTCTCAAACTTGTACATAAAATTCTTTGAGAAACGCCATTTTCCTAATATAATTTATATTCCTGTAGAGTGGTTTAGATATGTTGATATTTTAGCTGTTCTGCCTTCTGGTATTGATGTAAATGATTTACTCTCTAAATTAAATATCCAGGTACCATCGATTAAGTTTACTCTAGAATTGGAAAAAGACAATTGCCTCCGTTTCTTAGATGTTTTGATACATAGAGAACCATTTCAATGTAAATTCAGTATTTATAGGAAACCAACCAACAACTTAACTTATATTCATTTCTCTTCAGGCCACCATCTTAGCATCAAAATATAACTTTTTTCGTCTATGTTTTTATGAACATTGCGCATTGTCAGTCCCCAATATTTGGATCAAGAAAATGAATACATATAGGGAAAGATTTATGTAATCCTTCACATATATTAGATATTTTCTATAATAAAGCCCCCAAAAAGTTTTATAGTGTAACACGGAAAAAGAAAATTCTTAGAACATTCTTAGTTTGCCTTATTTTAACGGATTTTAAACCACTAAATCATTGTTAAAATCCTTTAAGGTCAACCTTGTTTTTTCCTATAATAACACACTGAAAGGGATGTTAATAAAAATTGGCCTAAGGAAAGCAGCAACATAATATATAAAATTCCATGTATGGACTGCCCCTCCTTTTATCTCGGACAGTCAAGCAAGGGCTTAGAAGTAAGATTAAAACAGCATAAATATTCTGTCAAAACTGGGCAAACATCTAATGCAATATTCATTCATTTAAGTGAAAACAACCATCGGATAAATTGGATTGATAGTTCAGCAATTGCAAGACCAAAAGATGTCATATCACAAAATCTTTTAGAATTTGCCATACAACTTACTTCCCATTGTAATTTTAATATTTGTCGTGGCCTGTTTCATGTAGACCCTTGTATATGTAACATGTTTAAGAATGACCTCAAAGATATAATTACAGACTTAAATACCACTTAGTTAGCTTAGAGATATTTTCTTTGTATATGTATGTTTAATATGTTTTGTGAATAAGTTTTTGTTGACCAAAGATTTGAATATGGTCAGCTGTCACCCTGTATAATCCTTTAATTGCCTTGTCCCTGTGTTTGAGCAGTTGGACTTAATCTTTTTGTTCTTAAATTGCACCCATGTTTATGCTTGTTTGGAAAGGTTACTCATTCTCCAGGTGTGTTGGATTCTAGGTACTAATCTCCTTATAATCCCTTATGTAAGTCAGTTTGTCTGCCAAGTAAAGGACGTTGAGTCAAAAGTTCTTGTAGAAACTCCATTGTTTATCTATCCTTAGTGGATTATACCTTTATATATATATATATATATATATATATATATATATAATATATATATATATATATATATATATATATATATATATATATATATATATATTCTCAAGGAAGCAAGGGAGACGTCTTCTGGTAATTTGAAAGGCTTTATTGAGAAACGTTTCGGGGTCCAGCCTCATCATCATGGCTGTAAAAAGGATTAATACACAAAATAATATAAAAAGACTTATCATAATAACCAACATTCATTTAAAATTCACAAAAAACCTCCTACAATGCTAAAAAAATTACCATCTCAAGTGAAGGGAAGAAGACGAGTGACCAGGTCACTCGTCTTCTTCCCTTCACTTGAGATGGTAATTTTCTTAGCATAGTAGTAGGTTTTTTTTTCTGTGAATTTTAAATGTATGTTGGTTATTAGGATGAGTCTTTTTATTATGTTTTATGTGTATTTATCCTTTTTACAGCCGTGAAGATGGGGCTGGACCCCGAAACGTTGCTCATAAGCTTTTCAAATTACAGAAGAGTCTCCTTGCTTCTTTGAGAATATAACTCGAACGACTGTTGCTTCCCTGGTATGTATGTTATGTATTTGTATGTATATATATATATATGTATGTATATATATATATATATATATATATATATATATATATATATATATATATATACATATATATATATATAATATATATATATATATATAATATATATATATATATATATAATATATATATATATAGTATATGAGTGTGTTGGTACTTATGTGAAGGTGGCATTCATCAGGTACCTGTATGGATAATAGAGGATTAATTTGGAAGGACAATATTCTTTTGACGTAACTAAACAACACTTTGTGAACTATTTCATCATATGCAGTTTGGGTAAGGACAGTGATGATAGTGAAACTGCGCAATGCTCAGGGAGACTGACGAAATCATGGATATCACACACTAATCTCCTGTTGTCACACTTGCTTGAACTTTCAAAAAAACTTGCTGAGAGAGAGAAAACAGACCGACGTGGCTTTTACTTATATGAGAATAAAAGAAAAACGAAATAGGTATTCCACGCTACCTAAGCCTACGATTACACAAGTTCTATGACTGAAAGAACTCGAGGTGACTTGGCTTGGGAACTCTACAACATTATCTCTAGTTTACTCTTTGGATATTACTCAGTCTTTGCGCAAGCAGTCTAATTCATTTCATATTATGTCTCAATCATCAAAAAAAGTAACTCAATTTCTCCTTGTCAAATCCTACGTTATAATTAAAATGAAGAGGACCTCGGTGAAAGCTCCTGTTTTAATAATATATTCACATCAACTTTGGTTTCTACAATTGTTGCTTTTTGCTTAATAATAAAAAATAAGTGAAAAGGTGCATTTTGTACGCATAAAAGATTGCATGATATTCACGGAAAGAGTAATCTACTAAATCTTTATGTATGCCTGCGGATTACACGTGAATTCATTTCGGTCACTTAGAGAGAGAGAGAGAGAGAGAGAGAGAGAGAGAGAGAGAGAGAGAGAGAGAGAGAGAGCCTCTTGATTTTTAATAAATCAATATTCGGGACATATTTAAAAGTGGTTAGGTTTTGACAGGATTTTTATCCAGGGCTATTTCGCATGTTGATTCAGTTTATTATGAATTAACACATTGCATTCAATTACTACCAATTCATATTATTTTTTTTATAAAAAGAGAATAGATTAAGTTTTGTTAAGAGCAGTTATTCACGAGAGTAGATGTCTTTACTGTCAAAAGTAACCTAACTGTTAATCCCCCGTAGGGGGGTAGTGTCGTCATTGGACCTCATGCGGTGCACTGTAGGCATTACTTAAGGTTCTTTGCAGCGTGCTTCGGCCCCTAGCTGCAACCGCTTTCGTTCCTTTTACTGTACCTCCTTTCATATTGTCTTACTTCCATCTTACTTTCCACCCTCTCCTAATACCTGATTCGGAGTGCAACTGCTTTGGGGTTTTCCTCCTGTTACACCTTTCAGACCTTTTAATGTTAATTTCCATTTCGTCTGAATGACCTCATAGTCCTGCTTGCCAAGGCTCCCAACTAAACGACTGCCAGTCGCACGCCTAAGTCAAACCCAGCTCTCCAGTGCTTGGTACCTTTGGGCCAAAAAAATAAATTGTATTCAACTCAATCAACTACTTGTTATCGAGTGCAAATCACCAAAGCCTCTTTTCTAAACAATTCCACCTTATATACACTTCTCTTACCTTTTCAGAAGTTTCTCAATAAGATATAAGGATATACAAGTGATATCCGTAGATCGCAAGAGACGAAGGTGCTATTATTTAACTCCTGGCATCCTGTGGTTCTTAAATTCCACGGCCTCTTCATACTGAGGTGAACATTTATTTATTTCCAACCGCCACTCACTCATTTACCAAAAGTGCTAGTTTTGTCTTACAACGCCGGCGTTTAGTGCTCAAGAGTCTCTCTCTCTCTCTCTCCTCTCTCTCTCTCTCTCTCTTCTCTCTCTATTCTCTCCTCTCTCTTTGCCTATGTACACCACACACACGTGTATATATAATATATATATATATATATATATATATATATATATATATATATATATTAATATATATATATATATATATATATAAAGATTATAATAATATGTAATATATGCATATTCAGAGAGAGAGAGAGAGAGAGAGAGAGAGAGAGAGAGAGAGAGATTTTCATTTAAACGTTATAGTCACAAAAGATATTTACTGAATTATCATAGATAGCTGTGGCCTATTTTCCTCTCCGTCTGTCTGTCTGTCTGTTTTCCCCTAAAGTGGTCGAGCAGAGGGTACAATTCTAAAGCCTGGTAAACGGGCAGCAAAGTCAAGCTTGCCTGAAGCTCACGAACATGTCAAGGAATACACAAACCATGGAAGTTTGTTGGGCTGGAAATGTTTCCCTCGGCTATAACTATAAGTGCTTGAACTATATTCTTGTGCTTTTCATATTAGTAGCCTCTTAAATTTCTCATTTCTTTCTTCATTATCAACCTTGGTAAATAAATGAATGACTGTGCTTCTGTATGGAATGCTTATTATTATTTTTTTTAATATTTCCATATATGCGTCTTTCTGTAATTCGAAATGTCTTAAGCAAATATAGAAATGGAAAACATTAGCTAAGAACTGCATAAAAACAAGGCATGATCCGAGCTCTGGCTTACCCAAGGGTGCATGCTAAATTCTACGGTCAAATAGAGCATTGTTTCACCGACGAAAATTAAAATAAATACGCCCTATTTTATTAGAAATAATTGTCCTTTACTCGTTAACATGTGCATCATTTACGTTTTACATTTTCATTCTAATCGATAAATCATAAATATCCTATCCTCAAATTTCTGTATCTATAACTCAACGCAAAACTCTTTTCAGACCTACTTAGGCTTTCCTACCCCCAATAACAACAACAACAAGAAAAAAAACAACAAAGTAGTTTGTAGGCTTACTCCCCGAGTAAGCGACTAATGAATTGCCACAATTAAGAAACAAATATCACAAGAAGAAACGAGCAGAAGTCGAATTTTCCGTAACGAAAATCACTTACTATTCTAATTTCTACTTTGAAACAATTTTACATATAATATATATTATATATATATATATATATTATATATATATATATATATATTATATATATATATATATATATGTGTGTGTGTGTGTGTGTGTGTGTGTATATATATATCATACATACATATATATATATATATATATATATATATATATATAATATATGTATATATATATATATATATATATATATATATATATATCTTTATATATATATCATTCACCCGTTTTTTTTTTTTTTTTTTTAAAATATCAAATTCTTTGCCTATTATATCAAAGGGCAATAGTCTCTACCACCCCGTAGGCTTGTATTATTATTATCCTTCTACTTCAAACAAGACCGAATTGCATCCTGATACATGAGCAGTTTAATTTATGAAGACTTGTTTTTTTATGAAGACTTGTTTTTATTGTTAACTGTAATACTGACGATTAGCACTGAAACATAAATCGTAGATATTTGGTAAAATTTAGCATAACAATACTAAGATTTATGGGAAATAGCAGACTTGATTCCCAAACACTTATTTTCAGTTAAATCAACATACTTTTGAATATTAAGAATATTACCTTTACTTTGTAGGTATCTAAAAAATCTGGTTACCTGTCAATGGAGAGTTAAAAACTAATGAGAGGATTTTTCACTGACATAGAACGGAATCTTGCGCTCAGTTTAAAAGGAGAAATTAGTTATAATTATTAGCACGACTCCCTAAAAATGAACTGAATTTTTTGGGGAATTAGCCTTTTAAATTTTATTAAGTTGAAATTACCAATACGTAGATGCTTATTTTCAAAAAGCTGAGTCAATGGAAAATGGAAAACTTTTTACACAAGGTAAACGGTTACAAATCAACTTACAGTTACGTGTATGTACGTAATGTATGCATGCATACTATATATATAATGTATATATATATATATATATATATATATATATATATATATATATATATATATATATATATACGTATATATTATATACATATATATACATATATATATATATATATATATATTATATATATATATATCTTCAGACATTCTATTTTCTATATGAAGGGTAGGCATTCGTTTGTGCTTTACTCGGTTATAATGAAAAGCAGCGAAGCACAGCAGCGACAATTGAATCCCGGAGCGTCTGGCCAAGAACAAAATATATTTCAGCAAAATATGTTCCCGGAGAAATGAAGTCCAGGTTGCGTTTTGATTTATGTTCCTTCATTTTGCCGAGAGTGGGAAACTAGATTTCCTCTAGGGAATCAAATAAATCTCAATTTATTTTATTCCCTACACTGATTATTATTCGGTTCTCCCACGTTTGGTATGAATAGCGCCAGAGCATCACACTGACACGTCTTTTCTCTTGGAAGTTAAACGCACAATATCTCCTTCGTCAATAAAAACCTAAAGTGAGTTATTCAGTGTCTGGGCCTGTGTGCTTTTTTTTCTTTTTTTTAATGTTCGTAACTGCTGTTATAGTAGGAATAAATAAATCATGATGATTTTATAAACTTACTCTCATATGTGACTCTTATCTCAAGTTATATACCATTATCCGTTTCATTTGTACCCAAAGCTACAAACTAATTGATATCTCATTTTTTTTTTATTCATTTATACACCTTTCTCTCCTCTTTTATTTGTATACGAGAGATACCGTACAATATTGAACGCTTGTATTGTTTACTATGTAAGCATTCATTATGCATCTCTTCGTTATAGTTCTACGCATCTCTTCGTTACATTTTTGCAAATAATAGAACGTCACCAGTGGATGAGAAAATCGGTTCTTGTTTTTTATTTTTAAAATTTCTGAGCAAAGAAAGAAAAATGACTCAGTTTTCTCGCAATGATCCATCAAACGGAATTCACTTTGGGTTGTGATATCGGGGCCCATAAATCTTCGTACAACGGCGACAACGAAATCATGCTGAGGTTTCCTTTAAGGTCTTTGTCGTGATGGGAACAATTTAAGTGAATCCAAATGCATATTGATGGGGCTTCCTCATGCGGAAGGATGCTCCCACAGATGATGCATTTTAAGATCTGCAATTTGCTGATGCCAAAAGAAATTGACATCAACCCATCTGTGCCAAGAGGTTAACTGCAGTTAATTGTCATTTGTTGCAAACATTAAGTGTCAACTGGTAATGAAACAAGATTTTCCCCTCACGCATAAGTTGCAAACATTTTATTCCTAACTTTTAACGTAACTTAAAATGTGCTAAATTCTACAGTAATATAGAGCCTTGTTTCACCAACGAAAAGGAAAATACAAACATTATATTTCATTAGAAATAATTTTTCTGCACTGTTTAACATGCATATTATTAATTGTTTTTTTTTTTACATTTTCATACGTCATACATATCCTATCGTAAAATCCCTGTATCTTTAACGCAGAGTGAAACACCTTTTTCAGACCTTTTTAGGCTCTGCCATAGACCTTTCCTAACCCCCTATAATAAAATCAACAGAAAAGTAGTTAGTAAGCTCACTTTCTGAGTAAGCTGGGAAAAAAAAAAAACTCAAACTATTGGAGTAGTTAATACCGTTAAAAGAATTACTAATTTTAAGTTTGCTTCTGAGAGAAGAGTACTCATCATAAGCACGACTGTCATAACTCATATGCGGGAACATTAATTTTCCATCCTGGTATTAACGTCCACGGCTCTTAAAAGAGACCAAAGCATATTTAAGGGACATACCCATTTGCACTTTTGGCATGATTTTGGAAATCTTACATCTTCCTTCTCTCCTGTTTCTATGTATTCGTTAGGTAACTATAATTCGACATTCATCTTATAATTCAAGAAGTTTACTCTCTTCTCCAAGCGTACAAAACTAAAATAAAATATCCAGAGACTTTCATAAACAATTTTGTGATTCAAATTATAACCTGACAAATCGAATCTGGTCACTTACAGCCTATTTTTATTGCCCACATAGGATCTGTAAGATTTTATTTTTGCATTCAAGACCGTGCTGAACACATCCTGTAACTCAATAAAGTGAAAAGGAGAACCGACCTACGTGAGGTTAATCGATAACACGGAAATATCGTTGATGGGGAGGGCAAAGAAGAGTGATCTTGTCCAGTCGAAGTTATATATTTATAAATAGCAACTCTATGTATCTGATATTCGAGCTCGGTTCTAGATATCTGACTCTCAACTAAATTGACCATTGCTGAACGAATATGAAACTCATATATCAATCTCATTATGGAAAGAAATTAATTAATAATGAAAAAAAGGGTACATCTTTTAGCAGACATTAATTTACAATGAAAAAAGGGGGTAAATCTCTTGGCAGACATATCTGAAAGGCGTAAATTTATCTTAAACTTATAAGTTTTATCTAACCCTAGCTCGCATGAGGTTATAAATGGATGGATGTTCGCAACATTTTGGAAAAAAGGTCCATGATGTCCCAGCTGGCATAATCCAGAACTGTAACCGAGGGAGAACGGAACCCCTCCTTGAAAAAGCGGGAAACAATATCTTAAAAACTTACCATGGAATCTTATTGAAAATAATCTCATTATGTTTCCACATCCAAAATACCAAATGAATAATTCTTAGAACTATCCTAATCTAACCTGACCTAACCTAGGGGCATGACAAAAAAAAAAAAAAAAAAAAAAAAAAAAAACTATGAAATAGTGTACCTACATCTCGGGATTCTGCTTTCAGGTAACTATTGACTAGGTTTATCCATGAAGAAAATTCAGTATTAACCTAAAATACTTTTATTACAATGTTGATTATTACTGCTACTTAGGTTTAGTAAGAAGTTTATCCTAACCATTTCCTGATGATAAAAAAAGTAAATACTGTAAAGTATACGGTGAACAACGTGAATTACAAAAACGAAAATGAAAAGATAAGGACTTCATAAGAGGAGAAAAGGGTCTCTCGGGAAGACGGTCAGCCAAAAATAATTTGTAATATCTAATTTTCTTTGTAACTGAGGCGTTATGAATCGTAATTGTTCGCGTGGAAAAGGTGTCTGTCAATCTATTTCTTTTTTAATATATTTATCTATTCATTAAATAGTTAAATGTATTCGTTTTGATAAAACCCTTAATCAATTTCAAATTAGTTTGGGAATATTAGTGCTTTATACATCCTCTTCTGAGTAAGAAAGTAGAGCAGAATGGAACTTCATTATAGCAAACTGCCCCTTTTGGTTTCGTATATCTTTCGTTTTATTTCAGTTAGACGGTTTTAAGAGGTTTAAGTATGGAATTCCTCTTTGCTTTCTACCAACGTGTTGTATTTTGAATACGAAAAGGTCGATTTTTTACTTATATAGCAAAAAGAAAAAGAAAACTTAAAACCTAGCATTCTTTATCTGACCTCATAACAGACAAATGTCATTTCAATTTGATTTTCTTCAAATCAAGATGCTTCATACATGATGTAGACGGACGTTCCTGGCCTTAGTTTCTTTTGAACTCGTTAAGATGCGCGGTAACTTGCTGCTTCATGAGCATTATATGGTAAAAGAGGACTGAGCAGATAGAAGCTCCTTCTTCAAGTCTAATGCATTAATTGTTATCGTCTTAGGCATGTTTGGTCACATGGATTTCATCGTTTATGAATATATATAAAAATTATGTAAAACAAGAGACATAGCATGTGGAAATGATGACGGATCAAACTACCCTCAAAGGAAAGGGGGTTTGTTTGACCTGAGACTTATCAACGACAGAAAGGGGAATTAAAGTGAACATTAAAAGATATACCAGGAGTTGATTGTAAGAGGAATAAAAGGCGAAATTTTTTTGGATACGTTTTGTTTCTAGGCTTACTTAGATCTCTGATACTACAGGAGTAGAATCTATTTTTTTTTTTTTTTTTTTTTTTTACAATTACGAAAACACTTGGAGCAAAATATTAGATGTAAGAGTTTGCCGCTCAAAATAATTGCGTACGGCCTGATTCTAGCTAGTCCTTTCAAATCTTCATAAATTTGCAAGGGTTGGAAAATGTGAAAAATAACGTATGAAAAAACTCACTGTCTTCAATCGTTGAGTGATTGCTAGTATTGGAATTAGCTGGGGTATGAAATGCAAAACGGTTACCGAACTGGATAAGTAAATGTATATATAGTATATAAATCTCTAGTTCTTCTAATAGCTAGGATCTAAACCCACGAAGCGCTCCCACCCCAACCCACCCCCGGGGGAGAGTGTGATGGCAAGCAGACTATCACTTACGATCGTCTTGTGTTACGTCATGTTTAGGTTGTAAAGCACAGCTTGTCTAATGACTTCCTCACCTCACGCGACACGACGATGGGATTCCGTGGGAAAGGGTTATGTGAGATTGGGGGTAGTGAGGGCGAGGAGGAGGGGTGGGGGAAGGAGAGGGAGAGGGAGAGGGAATAAGAGTCGGGTGGAGAAATGTTTAGTCGCAGCTGTGCGTCTCGTCTTGCGGTACAACTATTTCAATAAATAATATAATAATAATAACGATCAGGTTAGGTTGCACTTCTAATTCAGAGCAATGGACGAGAAAACCAAAACACATTTTGACTGCATGAGGGTAGAAAGGGCTGGAAGACATTTGGGTACTAATGAGCACATTTTGTAAAATCACAGAAATATACAGGGAAGTTCTTGAGGAGAGAGCTTAGAAAAAGACACACCGCACATGATAAAATGACCTACAAACTTCTCAAAACTTCGTAAAGGAAGAGAAGATGAATGGAAGTTTTTGGGGGCGAGGGGGGGTGGGGGCAAGAAACCTCTTTCCCCGAAAAGAAGGCGAACTACAGGGTCAGGCAAAATGATCTGACACAAAATTTGTATTCTTGTAGGTTATAAAAGGCAAATAAAGTAAAGAAACAAAAAAAAAGTGTTTTTATTTTCGAAAAGTACATATAATGCCATTTTTTCATATAATGCTATTTTGTTTTTGTCTTTATAATCCCATTGTTTTTTCGTTTCTTTTAATTGGACTGGTGAGCATCACGCTTTCATTGTGGAAACGTTTTTATCAAAACAAATGAATCTGTAACTGCAACACAAAGAGCGTTCCGTTTTCACTTCAATCTTGGCAGATATGATGCCGTACCAGCTCGAAACACGATCTTGTTATGGGTTACCAACTTCAGAGCTACTCGATCTGCATTGAAACGAAAATCAACCGGCCGACCTCGCACCGCCAGAACTCCAGAAAATGTGGCAGCGGTAAGAGCTTCAGTTCAACAGTCTCCACTCCGTTCCACATTTAAAACGCGCCCAGCCCGGCTCTAGACTTTCCGAAAGAAGTTTGCGAAGAATTCTTCACAATGATCTTCAAATGCATCCATACAAAATGATGTTGGCTCACCACAAGAACTCAGCGAAAGAGACACTGAAATTCGCAGAGCATTCCACATGAAATGACCCGCCGAGTTATAGACAACTTTCGTTGTGAACGCCTCCTTCGACAGTGTGTGGACAATAATGGACCCCATTTGACTGATTTTAATTTTTAAAACATAATGAAACAAAATGGCATTATATGCACTTTTCAAAAATAAAAACACTTTTTTTGTTTCTTACTTCATTTGCATTTTATTAAACCTACAAATGTGTCAGAACATTTTTGCCTGACCCTGTATATATATATATATATATATATATATATATATATATATATATATATATATATATATATATATATATATATATATATATATATATATATATATATATATATATATATATGATATATATATATATTATATATATATATATATATACATATATATATATATATATGTGTGTGTGTGTGTGTGTGTGTGTGTGTGTTACTCTTAATACACTTTTCCAAATGATGTATATCTACCCCGACCACCAATCCATTGTTACAACTGTGCAGTAATTATAGAAAAAATCATCCTTCGGAGCCTTCTCACAGCTTCAAGGCAAACTTCACAGTGGCATCCTGAACGGGCAAAAACAACAACGACTTGAGTCCTCAAAAGTATTCTCTCTCTCTCTCTTCTCTCTCTGAAACAGCGCTGAAGGATCGAGGACGACGCAGCACCTAATCAGAGGCTAAGCACAAGAAATCTGAAGCTGAAGTGCCACGTATGGTGCCAAGCATGATGGGCGCGACTGCCATTTTTTTTTTCTCTTGTCGGACACCACCACAAGGATGTCGCCGGTCATAAATTGCTTTTTTTTTTTTTTTTTTATTTTTTATTTTTTTTTTTTTTTTTTTTTTTTTTTTAAATTCCTCATTGACGTTTTCTTTTTCGCCAATTTACTGCTAGGGGTCGTTAAAGGTAATGAGACCAAAAAATAGCCCAAAGAGATGCCTTCTGGAAGTGTTCCAACCGGTTTTTACAATTTTTTCCAATTTTTTTATAAGTCTCTCTCTCTCTCTCTCTCTCTCCTCTCACTCTCTCTCTCTCTCTCTCTCTCTCTCACCTTATTTTACCTAGGTATTTATACGGGTGAGAAAAACCTGAGTTCAATTCATTCATCTTCGATCGAACCTGATCTTATTCTCGATAATTGACCTGAAAAAGTGATTGAGAAGCTTTTGGTTCTCATTTAACGGTCACGTTTCTCAGCTTAGCGTAGACATAAAAGAGTAATTAATCCTTACATCCTTTGTATATTATCCTTCAGCGCTGCAAAATCGCAAAATTTATAGCGTTCGATAGACAGTACTGGTTAACTAAAGTTGAGGACACCAAATCAGATTTAAGCGATTTTTCTAGCCATTAAATTAATTAGTCTTCGGTGAAATTTAATTTACATTAATTTCTGACAAACGTACCCCATTTATAAACTGTATTTCTTGGAGATGAATATTTCGTCTTTTTCCATCCCATTTTGATATTCACTTATAGTGCTTTTTCTAGCATTATTCCTTTTTCGCCTCTATGTCCCTGTTTTTATTGTTTGTATGGCGTTTTTACGCTGGATGGAACCAGTGGTTATTCAGCAACGGGACCAACGGCTTGAAGTTACTTCCGAACCACCTCGAGAGTGAACTTCTCTCACCAGAAATACACATCTCTCACTCCTTAATGGAATGCCCGAGAATTGAACTTGCCGCCACCGAGGAGGCAGGCCAAGACCATACCGACCACGACCACGCCAAGACCTATTACCATAGGTCTTGGCGTGCGTAATTGATGAATTCCGAATTTGTCATTTTCTTTTAACCATAGTGAGACTTTCAGTTTTCTGAAGAAAAAAAAGAAAAAAAATATTGACATGACTTTGTCTGTCCGTCAGCACTTTTTCATTCCGCCCTCAGATCTTCAAAACTACTGAGGCTAGAGGACTGCAAATTGGTATGTTGATCATCCACGCTCCAATCATAAAACGTAGCAAATTGCAGCCTTCTAGCCTCAGTAGTTCTTATTTCAAGGTTACATTTTGAGATGATAATGCGCCTGGCACCTCTATATGTGCCAACAACACAGACCACCACCGGGCTATGCCTGCGAGTTTCATACAGCATTATACGCTGTACAGAAAACTCGACTACGCCGAAGAAATTTCAGCGCATTTGTTACTTGTTTAGTAAACGCTTCTCATTTAAGAACTTGCGCCCTGACTCGCCAAATGTAATCGCTGACAAATTGAATGACCTAGTCCTGCCATTCTCTTGCAATGGTCCGCATAAACTGGATAACTATATGGGCAAATTTTTCTTTTTTATGATCGGAGATGGGCTCCTATTAAAGAGAGTACATTTCATTTCCCTATCTTCAACAATCTCTTTCTTTACCTAATTTATATCTAAAAAAAAATTAAGAATCTCTTTCTTCACCAAATTTAAATAAAAAATAATTTGGTTATGTTGTAAAAGTATGGGTTCTTCCTTCACACTCTCCAAGCGGAAATGAAACAGATGTGGTCTATCTAGACTTTGCAAAAGCTTTTGACAAGGTAGATCATAATATATTAGCGAAGAAAATTAAAAAAAACATAATATAGTGGATAAAGTAGGAAGATGGTTAAAAGAATTTTTACACAACAGAAAATAGATAGTTATTGCAAACGATGAGAAATCGGATGAAGCTAAGGTAATATCCGGTGTGCCATAAGGTACGGTGTTAGCTGCATTACTGTTTGATATTATGATTGCAGACATAGACAGTAATGTTAAAGACTCGGTAGTGAGTAGTTTCGCCGATGACACAAAGATAAGTAGAGAAATTACTTGTGATGAAGATAGGAACGCTCTACAAAGAGACCTTAACAAAGTATATGATTGGGCAGAGGTAAATAGGATGGTATTTAACTCTGATAAATTTGAATCAATAAATTATGGAGACAGAGAAGGAAAGCTATATGCATATAAGGGACCTAATAATGAGACAATCACAAATAAGGAAGCAGTTAAAGACCTTGGTGTGATGATGAATAGGAACATGTTATGCAATGATCAAATAGCAATTCTATTGGCAAAATGCAAAGCAAAAATGGGAATGTTGTTACGGCACTTCAAAACAAGAAAAGCTGAACACGATTATGCTTTATAAAACATATGTTCGTAGTCCACTTGAATATTGCAATATGATATGGTACCCACACTATCAAAAGGATATTGCACAAATAGAGAGTGTACAAAGGTCCTTTACAGCTAGAATAGAAGAAGTTAAGGATCGTGACTACTGGGAAAGACTACAATCCTTAAAATTATATAGTCTAGAAAGGAGAAGAGAACGCTACACGATAATTTAGGCATGGAAACAGATAGAAGGAATAGCCGAAAACATCATGGAGCTAAAAATATCAGAAAGAGCAAGCAGAGGTAGATTAATAGTGCCCAAAATTATACCACGAAAAATAAGGAAAGCACACAGGACATTAATCCACTACGCACCAGCATCGATAATGCAGCGTCTATTCAATGCGTTGCCAGCTCATCTGAGGAATATATCAGAAGTGAGCGTAGATATGTTTAAGAATAAGCTCGACAAATATCTAAGCTGCATCCTAGACCATCCAAGATTGGAAGATGCAAAATATACCGGAAGATGTACTAGTAACTCTCTGGTAGACATTAGACGTGCCTCACACTGAGGGACCTGGGGCAACCCGAACAAGATGTAAGGTCTGTAAGGTAAGGTAAGAAGTTCCTTTTGTGCATCCTCTTCTCTTTTTGGGAACATTTCCACTTGAGCTAAGAGGAAACCAACCCTCTTTATCATTCCTTTTTATTACTTTAACCACATCCTCTTTGTAAAAAAGAAAGAATTAAGTTA
>NC_087201.1:9383119-9430619 GCF_015104395.2 Macrobrachium nipponense
ATACATACACGTTAATGTTGTTTGTTATGTCAATAAATGGAATTTCCAATTTTCCTTGGAAAATTTTGGGGGTAAAACCATTTTCCATTGGAAAATGGAAATTAATATATATATAATCTATATATATATAATAATATAATATTATATATATATCTCTATATAACATAATATATATTTATAATTATATTAATAATAGATATATAAGATTAATATAATATATATATGCATATATATCTGTATATATATGTATTATTACTAATATATTATATATATATTATCTATATATATATAATATAATATATTATCTAAGTAATTTATAATATATATCTAATATATCTAGATTAGATGAGAGACAGAGAGAGATGAGAAGAGAGAGAGGAAAGAGAGACGAAAAGAAGAGAGAACGAGAGAGAAGGAGAACAGATGAAGCCCAAGGTTTAATTCAGAGTGATTTGGGGGAGAGACGCAAGAGACGAGAGGAACGAGACGGAGAGAGGACGATTAATTTTAGGGAGAGACAGAGGGAATATTTTAGGAACCGAGAGAGACCGGGGAGTAGAGACGGGATGAGGAGGCGAAGAGGAAGAGAGGTTGGAAAGAAGAGAGAAAAATTGGCGTGAGGGAAAAGGAGAAGAGATAAGAAAAGAAGAAGAGAGAGGAGATGATTGAGGCTAAGAGGGGAGGAAAAGAGAAAAAAACGGAATAAAAGAGGGGAAAGAGGAGGAAAGGTGTGAGAGAAAAACAATAAGGAAGGGAAAGAAGATTTAGGGAGACTCCCCCATAGCGAAGAAGGATGAGAGAGGACGAGAGGGGAGGAGAAACATTGAAGGAATTTTACCTTAGACAGAGATAACGGATTATGAGGTGGACACAAAGAAGAAGAGAGGGGAGTCGAGACCGAGAGAGAGAGGAAAGAGAATAACAACGAAGAGAGGTTTGGCCAATGATGGCGAGAGGAGCGGGAGAACGAGAACGAGAGAGAGGAGAGAGACATACCTTTCCTACCGAGACATTAATTCCAAACGGTTTACACGGTTTTTAAAAATCCCCCCCCGGATCAGTAATGTTATTTATAATTTTGTTGACCCACAATCTAATGGTAGGTGAAAATTAATAAATTCCAAGATTTATCTGAAGTTTAACTTATAATTTTACTTTGCGTCTTCGTGCATTGTAACGTTTATGTGACACTTACATCCTTAGAAATTTAATTCCCAGTTTTTATTTTTAAAAATCGGGAGAATGGCGAATCGAATGTATATATTCCAAGGGTTTAAATTAATTTTCACTTTTGAGGTTAACTTGCTTTTTCTCTGTCTCACTTAGATAATTCCAAAATACAGGTTTACTTTTATATAATGTTTTTCTAATGTAACAACCGGACAGCCATGTGTGGAGATTTGTAGAATTCATTACAAACCCTAGCTTTAGCTTTAGCCCCAAAGACCTGGGGGGAGGTATACGGGCGCTACAAAATGCGAGATCTTTTGGAACATCATCTTTAATTATTGCATTACCAAGTTATTATGGCCTTTTCAAAGAAAAAATTATGATGATTAGTAAGAACAATTGAATTCGAGATGGACCAACCAATTGTTTATATCCTATTAGCTTGATTAAAATTCTCGAGTGTCAAAAAGAAGAAAGGGTTTCTATGTACAACGAGGTAAAAAACTTGATTACCAGTGAAAGCAATGCTGTTTGTGTGTTACCGTCCTAAAGAGAAGTTAAATTTCCGATTAATTTCCATTGGCGCCACGCTGATAATACCGATATTATTCGTTATTAATCTCATTATTTTAATTGATTGTGTATGAATTATTTAGTATTTAGGCACTGGAAAGAAGCAGATACATTATATATGAATACGTGATATATATATAATGTATATTCTATAAATTATATATTATTCTATTATATATTAAATATTATATATATATATTATTATATACACAAACATACCACATCACATTATATTATGTGGTATATGTAGTGTGGGTGTGTTTGGTGGAAATTGGCAAGAGAGAGATAGAGGGAGGGGGGTGGGGGGTCAATGGGTGTTTGACTTTTCTTTGGGTGGACACTAAAACTCCCGCGTTCGTAAGACCAAAACTAGCACTTAGGGGTAAATAAAAATAAATGAGGACGTCGGGCCGTTTGGGGTGGAAAGGAAAAATAAATGTTTCACCATCAAGTTAATGAAGAAGAGGCCGTGGATTTTAAGGCGACCACAGGATGCCAGGAGTTAAATAATCGCACCTTCTCGGTCCTTCTTTGCGATGTACGGACTATCGCTGGTGTATTACTTATAACTTATTGAGAAACTTCTGAAAAGGTAAGAGAAGTGTATTTTAATGTGGGAAATTGTTTAGAAAAGAGGGTTTTGTTGGTGAGTTGTAATAAAATTAATAATGAATAATCGTTACTTTTATCAATTATAGCATTACTTAAGTTGCATAAATAAAAGTTAGGTTATTTTGGGTTTGGGTTCTTATCTTCACAAAGGCGTTGTCTTTGACTTAAAGAATTAATTTGTCGAAGTTCGGTAAGTTATCGGAGTTTAGGCCAAAGGTCTTCAATCACTGGGGTCCTATGGGGTCATTCAGCGAATTATTGAATGAAATGGAAAGTGACCATTAAAAGGCGTCTGAAAAAGGTTTGGTGTTGTAAAAACAGGTGGAAAAGAAAACCCCAAAAGCAGTTTGTACTCTGAATCAAGTCAGTTAGGAGAGGGGGTGGAAACAAAGTAAGATGGGAAAGTAAAGAGAATATGAAAGGGGAGGTACAGTAAAACGGAAACGGAAAGTTGGTTTCTGGCTTCCGTAAAGGGGGAAGGCCACGCTGCCTGCGAAGAACTTTTAAGGAAATGCCTACAGGTTGCACCGCATGATTTGAGAGCCACTTGGACGACGCTACCCTTCTCTAAGGGGGATTATTAACAATTAGGTTATTTGTGGGCAGTAAAGAACATACCACTCTCGTGGAACAAAACTGCTCTTAAACGAAAACCAAATGAATTAATCTTTTACTGAGAAAAAGAAACTTATATTATGAATTTGGTGTAATAAATGAATGCAAATGGGTGTCCAATTCAAATGATAATTACTGGAATCAACACGCGAAATCGCCCTGGAAAAAAAAAAAATAACTGTTCAAAAAAAACCCAAGTACTGTTTCTAAAAAGTGGTCCCGGAATATAGGATTTAGGAAAAAAAAAATTGAAGAGAGCAGGAAGAATTTTGTCGGGGGGGGAAAGGTGGGGCGGGGGAGTCGTAGGTCCCGGTGGGAGGGGGAGGGAGGGCTGCAGGGGGGTAAGGGGGCGCGGGGGGGCCGGGGGGATTTAGGAAAAAGCTTGGGGCTCCTAATGTTGGGGGTTGTGGGTACCACCCCCCCCCCCCTCATCCTCTCTCTCTACCTTTCCTCTCTGCTTCTTCCTCTCTCTCTCTCTCTCTCAACTCCACTCAAAAGAATAGAAAATTTCGGCGGAATTAGCCAAGTAACCGAAAGGAATCCGCGGCCATATATGCAGATTTGATAGATTACTCTTTCCGTGAATATCATGTAATAGCTTATGCGTAAAAATTGCACCTTTTCACTTGATTTTTATTATCAAACCAAAAAGCAACAACTGTAGAAAAACCAAAGTTGATGTGAAATATTAATTTTACATCAGGAGCGTTTCACCGAGGAACCCACTCTTCATTTTGATTATAACGTAGGATTTGACAAGCAATGAGAAAATTAAGTTACTTTTTTTCAATGATTTGGCGAACATTAATATAAAATAAAATTTACAGGAACCTGCTTGTGCAAACACACGAAAGACTAATCCAAAGAGTTCCCAAGCCTAACAAGTCACCATCGAGTTCTTTCAAAAAACACAGAAACTTTTGGTGATTAGTAGGCTTAGGTAGCGTTGAATACCCTTTATTCGTTTTTCGTTTATTTTCATGTAAGTAAAAGGCCATGTCGGTCTGTTATATATATATAATATATATATATATATACTATATATATATAAATTATATCTAATATAATAGATTGACCATATATATAATATATATATTATATATAATTATAGTACATATATATATATGTTATATATTATATATATATATCATATATACATATATATATAGTATAATTAATATATCTTATATTATACTCTATAATATATCTATAATATAATATGATATTATAATATTATATATTATATATATATATTAAATAGATTATATATTATATATTATAACATTATATATATATATATGTAGATATCTATATAAAATATATATAATATAATATATTATTATATATATATATATATATATAATATATATATAATCTGTATATGAATACACTGACAAGGATAGGTAAGATACCAGTATGATGTTGCTTAATTAATTAAGAAAGGTACAATAATTTCAATTAAATGAAATAAATACCATAAATAAACATAAATAAACTTAAAAGCCTAAAAACCTTCAAATATCTTTGTAAAATCAACAGAGAATATCCAGTTGTACCCTGAATCTCGCTGAAAGCATCAATAAATCAGGGTTTCTTCTTCCACTTTCCTCGGATAAATGCTCATCTTGTACAAATTTTCTCTTGAGCCGGAAAAGTTTAGATGTACGACGTAACATTTAGCTATTTGGAATAATGTGAGCAAGAACTCGCTTGAACGAAACATACGGGAGCTTAGTCTAGCTTTATCATTCTGTCGGTTCCTTCTCATGTTATTGTTTATATAGTGTTGTTATTCTTTCATCCTCCCATTATACTACATTGGTGTTATTATTTTTGGTGTAATTATATATGCATTCTCTTTTAATGTAGGTTTCATTTTTAGGAGCTGGGCTTGATAAAGTGGATTCAAAAGCAACTTTGCTTAATTACCTAGCTTTTTGAAATAGGTAGCATTTTTTTCTCTTAGACTCACAAAATTCATGTAGCATGAATTCCATTCCTTCTAAAATCTTTACTCTTGGATGTTATCTATTTTTAGTCTACTTTTGTGTATCACGACGATAATGATCAGTGTAAAAGCATAAATGCACTTCAGTTTGAAGTTCATTTTGTGTTTTTGGATATACCATACCCTAAGTCACTCCGTGCAGTGACCGGCAGAACTTTTGTACCAAATGCTTTCACGCATTTTTGGCCCGACGTTACGTGAATGAGCGTGGAAGTGTTTTTGTGTAAGTTATCTGGTTCTTCATACAGTAAAACCTCTTGAAGATGAAGGTCAGGAGGCTTTTTCAATTGAATGTCGAAAGAATTATCCAACTCTTAAAGCCAAACCTAAGAAGGAGCGGACATAATACCAGTATGGTTTCGTTGCGTGACTGTACTACAACATTCTGATAAATGAAAAAAATACTGGAACAGGTGGCAGAAAGACGAAAACATTGGATATTGGGATGAGACCTCAGATACAAGATAGATGCAGAGTCTCTGAAGTGAAACGAAGCTCAAGAGGAGATAACAGAATCTATATGGAGAAACGGGCTGATGATATGAACAAAGCCATCTGCTAAGGGGTTGCAATGGTGTTAGAGTAGTTCACAGAATTGCCAATGAAACATCCGTGGCTCAAGGGAGTGTTATTTCATACATAAGAAAATTAATCAATATACACACACATATGCATACATATATATAATATATATATATATATATTATATATATATAGTATATATATATATATATATATATATATATTGTTACGAAGTGCCAAGTATCTGGTTACCATGCATCAAATATTACCTCACAAAAAGCCAGACACCTGAACCCTCATAACATGTTTAAACGACTGAATACTCTAAAGGCAACAGTGATCCCTTAACACTTACCAGTATTGCAGAAAATCAGACTAAGTTCATCAAAAAACAGGTGTGAGGTAATCTTGTAAGTAATTAGATTAATCAAAGGGCATCACTCCATCAACAACTTTAAAAGTCTAAGTATTTCCCTGATTTCAGAAGTCTAAGTACTTCCCTGGTTCTAAGTCACTTCAATAAAATTGAAGGAAAGAAAGCAAATCAATTACCACTCTATGTTTCTACCTAACATAATAGAATCATAATTAAATATACTTATACTGGTGTAAGATAAAGAAAACACTTATAAAAATTTTAAATACAAAATTTATATTAAATTCAAAATTTATAAGTGAAATTCACAATATCAGGGAAAATTACTGTTACTGAAAACAAAGTAAAGTTTAATTATCTTGAATCAAATTAAGTAAAATTAAATCAAAATTAATTTATCACAAAATTCAAGAAAATTAATTCAATTGAAATTCAAAAAGTGTTAGGCAATAATTGAAAATTTGAAATTAATTCACAAGTGCTAAACAACAATAAAACTTGAAAAGAATTCTAAGTAAATACAAATTAATTCACAAGTGTTCAATTTACATGTGTAATGATAAAAGCAATGAAAAAATAACTAAGTCAACTAAATTGTGAATGCAAATGAAAATATAAAATAAAAAGACACACTTCAATAAGAAAATGAATAAGTGCACAAACAATGGAACAGACACAAAAAAAAAAATCAACAATGTGTAAAAGTGTAAATCTTTTTCACTCAAAAACACTGTAACCAACAGTTTTTACCAAACTTTCACAACCATCGGTTATTAGTTAACCACAGTTCCTATCAATTATTAGTTAAACACAATTCCTATCCGTTATTAGTTAAACACATTCCCTATCCATTATTAGTTGCAACTAATAAAAACATAACACAATTTACCTTTTTTGGTATACCAACTTCTTTCTTTCTCTTTTGCTGCAGCTTGTATATTACACTTTCACAATAAAACCAGACGCCGTTACAAAATGTTTGTTCAGATTTCACAAAAGAAACTAAGTAAAACTACATAAACTCTAAGAAATATCAAACATGAAATTCTAAGACGTTATGAGTGACCAATTTACGTTACGTTAATATAATCTCAATGATGTCGAAAGAGAGAGAGAGAGAGAGGGAGATCTAACTGCCTCGAGGTTCTAAGATCGAATGAAATCTCTTCCTTCATGGAAAAGCTGGAGAGGGGAGATGTCAAAACGTTCTTGGCACGAAAGCTTCTCGAATCTTCGAAACTGACGTAATCTCACACACCAAATGTGCAATATACCCACGTGGGACTTGACAAAGACATACACGTATCAAACGAGTCCGTTAAAAAAAAAAGAAAGACGTACCCGACTCGATTGAGACGGAGGCTGGGCGACAATTAAAATTGACATGTTTTGATGACAACGTAAAAAGTCGAGCTCGCTATCAAACGCGCTGACAGAGTAGGGAAGCAAACGGATCTCGACATAAAAGTTAAACATTTGCAGCTTTGAAAAGACAAAGATCTCTCTCTTTACGTTATATATATATTCTTTTATAAGACGTTAATGCGAAATCTGAACACACATTTTAAAACATCCTATTCTAAGCTATCTAGGAATCTGAAAAAATGTTACACAATCTACAAGACATTTCAAAGAGGGGAAACATGCATTTTGAAAGTAGCAATATATAATTAATATATATATATATATATATATATATATATATATATATATATATATATATATATATATATATATGTGTGTGTGTGTGTGTGTGTGTGTGTGTGTGTGTGTGTGTGTGTGTGTGTGTGTGTGTGTATAATATAATATAAAGATAGATAGACAGATGTGCAGCAATTTACAATCTTCATGTCATCAGAAGTGTCGTAAGAGAGTAAGACAACAGCCTATCCATTTACAGTAATTCTAGAAGGTTTCGGTTACGAAAGAGACCTCTCCTCCCCCCCTTTCCAAGCCCCCTTTCCAACTTCCGGCAACAAGCGATCCCCAGCAGTGTTCTAACCACTCAAGCTTAAATCTAACCAGCCAATAAGTTGGGGTCTCATCTGCTCGACTGAATCCACTGGAGCAACAAGCGTTGGCAGAGATATGAAGGGGTTATACTCTAAAGGTCTTACTTGTTTCATATTAATCTCGCCTTAGGTTTACATCAAGTAGTGAATATGTACAATAAAAGCTTTAATTAATCTGTTAAAAACTTACCTGTAACAAGTCAAGGATATTAGGAAAGAATTCAACAAAGCCAGTTTGTTTTATGTTGACGTACTCTCACGTGATATTTCGCTAATGCAACGTTACCTAAAAGTATATATTTTCTGTTGGTATTTTTTTTACATCATTTCTTTTATGGAACAGACCAGGAATTAATGTCGTAAATCATCACGAAGATAGATCAGGATTTTCCTTATATATTAAATGCTACTCGGGTTAACTTAGGAACAGGAGAGGTAGTATCAGTTTCACCTTCTGGCTTGTAGGAAAAAAAGTAAAAAGCAAATACAATCGGTCCTAAGACTACTTTAAATTCTATAACTTTTCCCTTGCCTCTTTGGGAGATAGGATGTTTTACCTTCAACAGAGACGAAAACTGGCTGTTCCACACACCTCTTACCGTTACGAATGAGAAAGTCACTGGAAAACATAAGGTCCTGAGAAAAATAAGTTGGGTATCGCTCTGGTCTCTTGAGACCTTGAATTCTGCGTCCATTTTTAATGGGGTTTCTCTGCGCTTTGCAGTTCCCCAAATTACCTCGCATTTAAATCCAATGTTTGAAGAACCACATTCCCTGTTTGCAGTGCGCCTTTTCCGGTGCACAGTAGGCAATACTTAAGGGGTTTTTGCAGCGTCCCTTCAGCCTCGAGCTACGACCTCTTTTAAATCCTCTACTCTACTTCCGTTCAAACCACCTTTGTACCACCTTGCCATTCCACTCTCTCTCTCTCTCTCTCTGATTTATTGCATCTTGACACTGCAAGGATTTCTTCCTTGAACATCTTTTATATAAAAAAATGTAAATATAAAACTTAGACATAAGATTAATGTAAGGAGCTGACAGCTACCTCATGCGTCAGAACAGAGACTTTGGAACCTCTTTAAATAACGTAGGGCAGATGCTTGTAGGTTTACAAAGACCAGAATTGGAGGGATCTTGGGGCAACTGGGGATGTAGAAATGGAGTGTTGCTATTGCGCCCCGTTAAGCTCACTCTTTCGTGTAATGAATGACCACCCCTGCAACCACTACCCTGTGAGTAAAGGCTAAACTGCTCTGAGGTTGTGGAGCTTTTGTGGCTTGTTGGAGTCCTAGCCAACTAAAAACCCCAGACGAGCTTCTGTGTCATTGATTGTCGAACTTCCTACCCATGGGCCCTGCTGTTGTGGCCATTCCTTGGGGATTTTCATGGTTGGAGGAGAAGCATTCGGGTCATAAGATTCTGGCTGTTCATGGCTGTTGGAAGTTTAGTAATTTAAGGTATGCTGTTGTTCACTACTGGCGAAAAGTCATTTGCTTAGGCTAATTGTGTTGCTCAGTTGAAAGCTGCGACACGTTTGGGATAGTCTAACAACAGGGAGACCGTATGTTAGTGTGGCAGCGATACAAGGTATCCTGGCAACGAACTATGGAAGACTGTCCATGGATAAGCAGATGCGGCGACAGTGGGAGTACTCAACCAGCCCCCTTTTTCCTTTTCAACTGGTCACAATAGAAAGAATACAGAATTAAAAGCACAGGTAGAAATAGTGAAACCAAGACACAAAGATGACTCAAGAAAAGTTAAAGTTAAAGCACACATGTGCAAAATGCAGTGTTAACAAGTGGTGCGTAGACTACAAAGAGGCATGCTGATCAAAGCCAGGTAGTCTCAGTGTCTGTCTCTCCTGTCAACAAGAACAGGAGATAGCTAAACTGAGGAGGAAAGTAGAAGAATTAGCAAAGGAAATAAAGGATTTGACAAAGGACAAACTTGCAGGCAATAGAAGAAAAGACAGGATGGAAAAGGAAATTGGAGACCTACGAAGAGAAGTTACAAGCCTTAAGAAAGAAAAAAACAGGAATTGAATAACGACATAGAAAACGGAGAGAGTATAGTAGAGATTAGAAAACAATTGCTTAAGACCAGAACCAGAAATGAAACAGAAAAAAGCACTAGATTAGGTACAAAGAAAGAAGCTTACAATAATAAAAATGATGAATTCAAAGAGAGCTATTGGTAGAAGAGTGATAGCAGCCAGAAAAATACAGTTGTCCCCCAAAAGGAATCGACACAACGAATAGATTTACTGTACTCTCAGAAGGAGAAGAGGAAACAATCTTAATTGGAGACTCGTTAGTAAAAGAGCAGGGCTTAAATTTTGTCGCCAAAAACAGAAGTAAGAGAAAAATACATTTTTCCCCAGGTGCAGGAGCAAAGAAGATAGCTGAGGCAGTAAAAAATTCAAGGTAAATAATAGAAAAGTGCAGTCATAGTGAAGGGAGGAGGAAATGACTTGTTTTTAAAAGACGGAGGAACTGGTCAGACAGAAGGCCTTGTAGCCACCCTGACTAAAACTGAAGAGAACATCCAAGAAAAAACTGATAACGGCATTCATACAGGACTTTTGTCCAGAACCAATGTAAGTAAGCCATTACTCACTTAGCAAGGCAATTGGAATCAATAACAGACTGGAATTGATATGCCAAGAAAAAGGTGTTAGGTTTGTAAACTCTTGGGACTGATTTATAGGGAATAAAAAACTATATAAAAGAGATGGAACTCACTTGAATACGAAAGGAGCAAAACTAAAAGGAAACCTTCTCAACGCAAAACATCTTGAAACATCTCAATAGTAAATGAAACTAATAAAGCCACTGGGGACAAAAGAGAAGATAGAAAAGTCCCTCAGAGTGGTAGAGTTTAATGCACAATCAATTTGGAACAAAGTAGATATCTTCAAAGCATTGGCACCAAGTAAGGAATAAGACATAATAGGTATCACAGAAATATGGATACAAGAGGCAACAAGAGACTTCGTAGGAGAGTATGGTACTCTCCTACGAAGTCTCTTGTTGCCTCTTGTATCCATATTTCTGTGATACCTATTATGTCTTATTCCTCACTTGGTACCAATGCTTTGAAGATATCTACTTTGTTCCAAATTGATTGTGCATTAAACTTGATATAAATTGTTAAAAAAAGATAGACTCAATAAAAAAAAGGTGGAGGCGTTATGTTATATGTTAGGGACCACCTCAGTCCAATAGAGTAAAATTACAACCATGCAAGAAGTGATTGTCATCAATAAAAACAGCCTAGGGAGGAAGATAACTCTAATACTAGTATATAGACCTCCCCACCAATCACAAATTGAGGAGCTGCATGTGCATGCACTACTAGGACAAGAGATAAACAACAAACTCTGCATAATAATGGGAGATTTCAACGCAGCAGTACATTGGGACATGATGACCTCTGCATCAAACGTAGAAGGAAAGAGACTTTTAGATTTAAAAAAAAAATGAATTCCTCCACCAATGGGTGGACAAACCCACTAGAGGAAACAGCATACTAGACATCGTCCTATCAACAGAAGATAATCTAGTATCTGACCTTTCAGCAGGTGCAAATCTAGACAAAAGCAACCATGAAATTATTTCATTTCAAATTAATGTTCAACATTAAAAAGAGAAGAAGATATTAATGAGATTAGACTACCGTCGACAAGACCTAAATAAGCTACAGAAGTACGTTAAAAATCTAGAGTACGACGAGAACACAGGCAAAGATAAGCACTGGGAAGCCTTTCATGAGGAATACTCAGTAAAACGCCCTAGATGTATACCATTAAGGCAAATACTTAAAATTGGTAACCCTCAGCCAAAGTGGTTCAACGGGGAAATTAAAAATAAGATAAGAGAGACAGATTGCACAAATCAATGAAACCACAACCAACACGATTAAAAGCAAGTAGGCATAAAGAACTCTCTAGATTGGTGGACATATTAGTAAGAAATGTAAAGATAAATGAGGATAAGAGAGTTGCATCAGTTTGTAAAGATAACCCAAAACAAAAAATAGCATAGGTTTCCTAAAGGACATTAGAGGTAACCTGATGAACTCAGACTTGGAAAGCAGAGTTATTGAATAAGTTTTTTACTAGTGTATTCACCACTAATACACTGCCTCGATACCGAAACTTGTTGTTAAATATGAAGGGGCAGATCCACTTGACAAAATAATATTTACAGAAAAGGGCATTAAAAACAAAATAGACAAACTCAACAAGTTCAAATCTCCTGGCCTGGATGGGATTCATCCAAGAGAAATTAAAGAGCTAAAAGAGGAGATAGTTCCTCACCTATATGAACTCTACAGGAAAAAAGCTGAAAAAAGAAAGGCATCAAAAGGATGGAAACTAGGAAATGTGCCCCCAGTTCACAGAAAAGGTCCAAGAGAAGACCCGGGAAATTAAAGACCAATATGCCTAACGTCGGTCGTTTGCAACGTTTTTGAGTCCATAATTGCAGCATCAATATTTGTGGATCACATATGATCGAAAACAATTTTATTTTTACAAACTCAACACGGTTTCGACAAAACAGATCCTGCCATCTACCTGGAGTTTTTTTCAATAACATGCTAGGTATCTACGACAGTAGTAGAGCAATAGATATACACTACTTAGATTTCCAAAAGGCCTTTGACAAAGTCCTACACAAGAAACTGATAACAAAAGTTAGAGCTTTAGGAATTGTAGGAGAAACAGCAGACTGGGTCGAAGCCTGGCTAACTTATAGAAAACAGAGAGTCGTAATATTAAAATGGTGAAGAACCAGAATGGGCAGATGTAACAAGCGGAGTTCCCCAGGGTTCTGTCCTTGGCCCTCTCTTGTTTTGATATACAGTAATGACATTGATGTAGGCTTAACTAGCAGGATAGCCAAATTTGCAGATGACACCAAACTAGGTGTAAATGCAGCAGACCCAGATGCAGTGGAAAGTTCAAGAAATGATCTAATGAAAATAGGAGAGTGGTAAAAAAATAGCAAATGCCTTTTAACATAGGTAAGTGTAAAGTGTTACAAATGGGAACAAACAACCCTCATGCAAGCTACTTTGGAATGACATAAATAGTGTAGAACAAGAGGAGGACTTTGGAGTCATTATTAACAAGGACTTAAAATCTTCAAAACAGTGCATGAAAGCAGAAAACAAGGCACAGAAACTAGTGGGATACATAAAGAGGTAGTTCAAATACAGAAACAAGGAAACTGTGCTGCAGCTCTACACATCAATAGTTAGACCCCATCTTGAATATGCAGTACAGTTTTGGTCACCAACACTAAGAAAAGACATAAATAGATTAGGAGTACAAGCAAGAGCCACAAAGTTAATTCCATCTATCTGGCAAATAGGTTACCGAAGACGACTAGAGAGCCTGAACATGTATGGCTTAGAAACACGACGATTGCGAGGACAACTAATAGAAACATTCAAAATACTGGAAGGCATAACAAAAGTAGACAGTAACCTATTTACATTAAACGAAAACCAGACAAGAAATAATGGATGGAAACTAGAACTGAAGAATACAACACATCCCATTGTAGGAACTTCTTTACATACAAGATATGTCATAGGTGGAATAAACTGCCGCCAGAAGTTGTAAACAGCAACAGTGTGGAAGTGTTTAAAAGAAAGCTAGACAAAAAATCATTAGGACACTGTGAATGCACAGTAAAACCTGCTCCTACAGATAAACAAGCGCACGATGTCTCCTCGGATGGACTAACAAGTCTTTGGGACATCCTAATCCTTGCAACTCTCTCTCTCTCTCTCTCTCTCTCTCTCTCTCTCTCTTATTTGTATTATCTTATATTTTTTTCAACCAAAAGACATCCATTTTTCTCCCTAATGCCCGCTCTCTCTCTCTCTCTCTCTCTCTCTCTCTCTCTCTCTCTCTCTCTCTCTCTCCTTTTTTGTTCATCATATAGCTAATCTATTTCCTTGTTTTCCTCCCAACATCTCTCTCTCTCTCTCTCTCTCTCTCTCTCTCACACACACACACACACACACACTCTGTCTTGCTATCAGTGACCCTAGAAATTGATCCAAATGTAATAAAAGGCAATAAATGGAACAGAAAACACAGTATTCTTGAATAGAAAGGTTATATGGAAATGGAATATCAGAAGTTTAAAGATCCCTACAGACAATATTGTTTCAGACAAATCCTCTGGAAGACAGATGATGACCATTTAATCTATTCAACCGGCTTTCCAATTTAGATTTAGTCCTATGCTTGCTTCCGTCGTGGAATTAAACTTTTGTTATCTGTCGCCAGTAAAGTAATGTTTATGTACACGTGACAGTGTTATATTGTTTAGTAAAAAAAAAAAATTTTTTTCCATTTTACACCTTTCATTCTCAGTCTTACACGTGAACTCTTGTATACCTCATATCTTCCTAGTCTTTTTCCGAACACTATAGAGTCTGCGTCTTTCAGTCCCTCCAAAATTGCAAATGAATGCAGCCTTACTGAGCGCTCTGGTATCAAAAAGGGGTCCATTCGTGGACTACATGTCGAAATGGCATATATGCCGTTGTTCCTGCGAGCTTTATAATCAAGCAACATGGAATACTCAGATTTAATTTTAAAATACTAATTACCAAATCGGTTCCTGAAAAAAAGAAAATCAATCTTACTACCTCGGACGCTGAGTTATGCATATTAAGGTTACTATAAACCACGTTTTATCTTCAATATGAAATGATTTAAAACCATTTATAATAAAACATTTCGCTGCATGGCGGGAAGTCCTATTCCCGTCCGTTCAATCTCGAAATAAATAATTGATGTAAACTTCAATTTTTGGGATGACGGGCGGAGAGATTTCAAAACAATTCTAGTGGACTTGGTGCGTTAAATCCAAACATTATTTGCATATTTAAAAATGATTGGAAAATAAACGGATAGATATTTTGATCATGAAATAATAGTCGAAATTTGTCTTAATTTTTATATACTTGTAAGGGGCCAATATTTGTTTTTTCTTACGTCCATTTCATAAGCAGACAATATTGCTGTCTAGAATATTTCTGTTAGAGGATTTAAAATATTTTCATACATTTAAGAAAATTATTTTAAACAAGTTTCCAATATACGATCCAGTTACTCTTCAAACAACATATATGTGTGTGTGTTTATGGATATTTGTGTGTGTGAATTATATATAAATAAATAAATATATCAATTTCCTATATAAGATATATTCCTCTTGCTTTTTGTCATTGTTCCTACCCTTCTTTTAGTCTTCCTATCTTTGTTCGTCTACCCGCATGTCTGTCTGCAAAAGAAGATTTGCTACATATTTTGTAATTCCAGTGACTTGAATTGATTTAATTTCGCAATGTGGATTTCCTATGCGTCAATTCAACATTTCCGTTTAACAGTGTATAACATCTTTAATCATCAAGGAATAAATTATTGAACCAATGTGACTATGAATCGATAACTAACAAGTGAAATGTCAACGTCCTTATCATAGTAATTAATTGTTTTTTGTCAAGCCTGCCAAGGAACATCAGCGCTAAAGCTCCAACTGATCAAAACCACGAAATAGAATCAGTCGGAAGTTCTAATCCTAAAAGATCAGAATTCTGTTACAGTTCACAATAAAAGATGCTCTGGAATTTCATGATGGTTTATTCATGTTTCTGCCAGAATAAGTCACGTGACAAAACGATTCATGTGCCCTCCATCAAGAGAAAATCCTTACCAGTAGGAATTTTGTAATGCATAAAAGCTTCCTAAATCCTGTATTGCTTCGTGTTCTTTTTATCTCGGGATGATGAGATATATCCACTTAGGGTAGGTCTCACACTTTTGGGGGTGGCCGATCGTAAAAAATATTTGCCAAAATACACTAATCAAGACAGGTTAATGAAATTTCAGGCATTATTAGCACTATAATAATGCATATTCCCTGTGAGTTTTATCATCCTACAGGGAAAATTAAGATTTTATATGAAAAAAAGTGAAAAAACGGAAATTTCCGGCCCCTCGTACTGAAGGTTATTTTGGTGATTGGTGAGAAACAGTCTTGAATAGAAATTCGGTCTGACAAAATGTTGGTATATCCACCTGGAACATGCACAAAAAAAATTATCAAAATAGAACAGTAAATAAGCACGTAATAACAAAAAAAAGAGCAACAACTTTGTAAGTTCAGCGAAAGCCCCGCCGAAATATCAGACTATAGCTAGGAAGAAGAAATATTCAGGAAAAATTCAAATCTCGATTTAGGGACAAAACCTTTTGAGAGTTTGTAGTTATTATGTCACTTGATAGCCTAAAACATCTAAAAATTATATATTTAGGACAATCAAAGAAAAAACCACCCCACCCTTACTTTTTTTTTTTTTCTTTTTTTTTTTTTTTTTTTTTTTTTTTTTTTTTTTTTTTTTGAGGTGGGTTTTCTTTAGGATCATATTTACTTGCGTAAATATGATCCTAAATTTTACAGCTCCATCTGCTTTAGACTACCTACAGCAGCGTCGTTTGATCTCCTAATATCGCCAATAAAAAAGTTGAAGGTGATTTCAGTTGTCTTTCAATAAATACTGTCTTCATGTTCGTTTTTTTTTAATTTTTTGTATTGTCTTAAAAACAGTATGTTTGAAATTAATACCAGCATGCTTTATTTGTAATTAGTAGGTATAGATCAATCTTGTAGTAAACCTGAAAGATTTCTTTAATATGACGACTCGAGACAGCCAGCTCTGAATAATGACGACAACATATATTTAGCCAGCGTTATGCTGGCACGGGCTCTTGCTTTACTACAACCCGTAAAAACTCTGAATGATAAGCGCACCTGTGTCTCATTCCTACAGCTCAAGGAACTACCCCCCACGATTTGAATTCTTAATTGCTGCAGTTACAAATACATTACATCGTATAGTGTGTTCTTGTCAGGTGACAGGAGGCATCTGGGCTTGATAAATCAGATCTGAAGACTGGTAACACTGGGTCTCAAGTTAGTACACCAGTCCTGTATACGATAGTCTGTTCTCGCCGATATGGCAGCTGCCATGTTAAGGCCGCACTCAATGATTTTTATTATTGTGTCTGGAGGTCGAGACAACGTCCATTGCCCACCGCTTAGCACATTTGCCTTGTTGATCAGCTGTCACTGGATTCTTCTTGACTCTTACCAAGCCATATCAAGTATCCCTGGCATTTCGATAATCATCGAAGACAAGGAAAAAAAATCAACTAAATCAGAAGAGAACAAGATCGTGCTAGTCCACGGTTGCCTTCACGTGACCATTTTAAGCCTTTTGTCTTAGACTCAGCATCCTATTGCTTTTTCATTATTACCGATGAACATAGTACGACGGAGGTTCAGATAACTTTTCCTGGAATGTGGTTTGTTCGCCATTCCATTCAATCAGTTTAATTGATGGTCTTTCAAAGTAATAAATAAATCACTTGGAATGATAGCCATTTCAGGTTCTTAAGTCAGTTTGTAAGATAGAAGGTCAGATATCGTTTCGATAATTTTTCCCTTAAAAGACGAACCAATGCGTTTTATATTGTCTTTCATTCGGGTTTTTAGATATGTTAAAAAACACCTGGTTGTCCCTAATCAGTTAGTAGGTTAAACATATACTTTATCTACCAGAGAGAGAGAGAGAGAGAGAGAGAGAGAGAGAGAGAGAGAGAGAGAGAGAGAGAGAGAGAGATGCCAATTAAAGAAAACTTTCTGGAAAAAAATATCCATGACTATAGTTGGACCGAGGAAAGCTTTTGGAAAATATTCCATGGGTATAGTTGGATCGAGGAAAAAATTCTATGAATAGTCGGATCCAGGAAAGCTTTCTGAAAAAAAAAATGCCATGATTATTGTTGGTTCGAGGAAAGCTTTCTGGAAAAAATTCCATGATTATAGTTGGATCGAGGAAATCTTTCTGGAAAAATCCATGACTATAGTTGGATCGAGGAAAACTTTCTGGAAAAAAAATTCCATGACTATAGTTGGATCGAGGGAAGTTTTCTGGAAAAGATTCCATGACTATAGTTGGATCGAGGAAAGCTTTCTAGAAAAAAATTCCATGACGTTAGTTTGATCAGTATCGAAAATTACTGGCCCTAAAAGTGTTGTATCTTCAACTGGAAACAGCTTCTATTACAAATGGAATACGACTACCAACGTAGCTTTTAAAATTTAAGCCTTTGATTCATACGTCATCACGAGACGTATTGGGGCAAAACTACGACGACTTTACTGATATCATAAGAAGATTACCCAGGTGTCATTTTATTAGTCTTAGATGACTTGCAGGTACTCTTGATGACTTGAACCTGAGACGAGTGATTAATGGGTGTCCAAAGATTCTACGTAGGGCCTAATAAGAAAGCAAAAGTCACTGACGAATATTACACTGGCCTAAATTTGGTAAACTTCTAATCATCTGGTTAATTTATTTCTGTTGGAAACAGACATTAACACCTGCGAGGTGTTTAAGCCTTGTAATCTGAATCTGCTCGTCAGTAAAAGAAGTGCTTTTCACTTTTGCGGTATTACAAGTAGAGCATTTAGCCAGCAAAACACTTAGTAAAATATCCCTTTATTCTTTGGAATTCTTTACAACAATTGTTAATACTGGCAGATTTGTCTATGCAAACCAATTCTTATTTTGTCACCTGCACAAATATCAAAGAACAAAAGAAAAAAAATCTTTCAATAAAATATCAACGCCATTTGAAAAGTAAGGTACCATATGGCCCTGAATAAACAACAGAAATATTGTAATATTTGAGATAGAGTTTATGTTTTGTTCTTAATGTTAAAATCTCGCCATAACATACATCTTTCTACCTATCAACTTCTTGGTCATCTTTCAGAAAAAAAAAAAAAAAAATTACGAAAAGTGTTCAGTTTAAAGGAATGTTCCTACTAGCTTCATTACTTAGCCCAAAGAGAGCGTGACCAGATTTTCCCTGGGCATTCCATTAGCACGCACTCTGCAAAAGGAACACTTGTTTCTTCTTACTTTATAGCTTATAGCTTTTCAGAATTATCATTGATGCTTGATATTTGTAGTCGTGAGTTGTGCGTACCTCTGTCCCAGTCCCTTCAATGGTTTTCACTTTTATTTATTGCGAATGGAAGAATCATTCTAAAGAAAAGTGCAAGCTTTAGAAATTGTTATTGCTGAAAAGTTACATATAAATCCAACGTTCCAGTAACTTATTGAAATTAATTTTTGGGGTAAAATCAAAACCCTTCAAACTCTACCTGTTTAGATATTTGATACATAAATATAGAAGTTTCATGCATGCTAAAAGATTGCATGATAATCTGCTTTTTGGGAATGCCATCTAGAAATAACCGTGACCTAGAGCTTTTGAGATCTTATACCTAAAAGATCTCCTGTGAACTAATCGGCCGAAGCACTAAATGCTATTAGTATAAACTTGCTAATTAATGTAATTATCATAACTGCCCACAAAGTTATGAAATTCTTTATTTATTTATTTTTTCAGCAGGTGATAAACAATCACCAGCAGAATGTTCAGAATTGTAATACAAATTTTTTTAATCCCATACGTTCTATTTCCTTTTTCCAAAAAAAAAAACTGCGATATACTTCAAGAAAAATATTAGAAATGGTTAGAGAGTTAAAATGCTTATTATAATTTTTTTTTCTTAGTAATCGTCTCGCAAAGAAACACCCGTTAAAATATTGATATAATCTATTATATGCGCCGTATAGGAATAAATCCTTGCATATATTTCATTTAACTCTCTAACCATTTCTAATATTTTTCTTGTTTTTTTTTTTTAATGGTATTGATATGCTACAGATTCTGTTTAGTTTCGAGTGTGTTTACCCCCCTCGATCCAAAAAAGAAAAAGGTAAAGCGTCCTAAAATGAAAACCAGGTTTCCCGTGATCATTGAAACTAGAAAAGAAATAACGAAAGAAGGGAAGAAAGAATAAAAAATAATAATAATAGTCATGGCATGGAATTACTCCCTACATCTTTCATGAAAACCAGACAAGGGGGCACTCTAATATTTTGTGTCTCCGCCCCCAACTAATCGATGATGGAAGGTAGGTGGGAATTGAGGGCAGAGGAAAGGGGGAATTTATTTTGGGAGAATTGCTGTCAATCATATTCCAGATTAATTGATTCACATTTTGACGTGTTGCCATTTTTGAAGCTCACACTGGAGATGAGGTTTTAGTGGTTTGGTTCTGAATTCAGTTTCTGATTCTAAATGGTTCGATATAAAGAACAAACAAATACTAATTGCAAAGTCATTATAATAAGAGGCAGATAATTTGCCTTCCTTCTCTCTCTCTCTCTCTCTCTCTCTCTCTCTCTCTCTCTCTCTCTCTCGTGTTTTGCCAGCCCTCACTGGCACCGTAGACCTTTCGGTTTTCCTTAAGAAACAAATGACTGATGTTTTGTTTTGCAAAGCAGTTACAACGCCAGTGTCTGATTTATTGCTCCCAAGTGATAGACCAGAACATAGTTTTGTGTTGAAAGTCTGGGAATTGTAAAATTCGTTGCTTCAAGCTGTAATAATGCGGTAGAAGGAAACACTTATTCAACGATTACTATGAGATTCAGGACCTCTGTAACACGGTTTTTTGGACTTTGCTTCTTGTCAAAGCATCGGATGTAGCAGCTGAAAGTTGACATATGCATATTTTACAACCACACACAAATTTTGTCAGCATTATCAATAACCTAAACCCGATAGTTTTAATTTTTATAGAGTAAAAATTATCTAGCCGACGCCATGGCCAATGATTACAAGCCAAGAGTCGAAAAACATTCATTACGTAAGCAAAGTAAACACCTTTTGACGAAATGTTGCGCCGCCCATCCACTAGACAAACCCATTCACCTTGTTCCATCGGCTCTGAAACCCAAAGATTTTATGAATGGCGGAACGATACTTAGATGTGGGTGGGGTATCTGTGCTAGCGTAGTAATACTACTGTAGCTGTAGTGCTGCAACAGTATAGCAGTAATATACATGAATTAAACGTCTAGGCCAACTGCTGAGATCCCTGAGGATCATTTAGCACTTCTTACAACTACTCGAGAAATTAGTTTTTATAGCCAGAAGTTAAATTTTCTAATCCAACAATGCCCATGGTAGCCTTCAGTGTTATCCTGAATTATAACGAGGCGAAAGTGGGTGGAGCCTCATGAAGTCATCATTCTGACGATAATTATTGGTGAAGGTTTAAAGCCAAAATACGGTACCGGCTATTTTTTTTCAGTAAATAGGTAGATAGCCAATAAATGAAAATTGTATGACATTGGATATAGCAGTTATCCAATCATGCTTGTCTACTATGTTTTTGAAAATTGCCATCTATTCCCTACATCTTGTCAATCTGATTGTGACCTATAAAGCACATTGTAATTTCTTAGGAAACTTATTTTGGGAGTTAGACTAACAATCGAAGTGTTTTTGTATTTATTAACATATTTTGTTGGTTTGTTCATTATGACAATTATCAGTGGAGAGGTTCAGAGTTCATAAAGGTGTGCTGCTTTGCTTGTATTTAAATTTGTTTGTCATTGTTGCCAGAGGTATAGCCTTTGTTACGTATAGCCAACCATCCATCGAGAAAGAGGGAAGAAATGCTGTCATAAGTTACGTAACGAGTGCGTTCGAAACCTTTTCTCTGAGTAAGTTGGCCCGTCTTCAATAAAAAGCCACTTTTACATTGAAAGTACCAAATTTATTCAACCTACGTAATGCAGAATACAGTCAAAATTTATGTGTAGATATAATATGTATTCTGAATAAGCGTTATATTTATGAAATGCATAAATAAAAAGTTATTGCGAAAAAACCGTGTTACAGAGGCCCTGAATCTCATAGTAGGTTTTGTTTAAATGCATATGAATTGGAAAGTAGTTTGTGTCATAGTTCGAATGAATAAAAAAAGCATTATTTATCTTGGTAAATGTTGACGCAGGGGTGTGCTTGCACGTAAGCATTTGCACCATGTAATCCATTGAGTTCCAACGCCGCCTGTGTATTTATCATTTTTCCTAATAAAAGAAAAACAGCTGGAATTCCCAGAAAGGATATTGGCTTGCTCACCGGACCGTTCTCCCTTTCTGGGAAGTTGCTTCAGCCAGAGATTAGGAAAAGGGAAGCAAAAAAAAAGTCCCGTTAACTTCTCAAAACTTCTGAATAGAAGAGAGAGGAAAAAGAAGAGCGGGGAGGAAGCCTAGTATATCTTCAAGGGAATCAGATGCAGGTAATTTCACCAAGAGAATTCCAGATGTTCTTCGAGTTCTTTACAAAATGGAATCTCTCTCTCTCTCTCTCTCTCTCTCTCTCTCTCTCGTCTCCTCTCTCTCTCTCTCTCTCTCTCTCTCCTCCTCCTTCCTCCTCATCTTTCCATTAAAAGAAATCGAGTCGTCAGCTTTTATCATAGTAATTCATTGCAGTCAGTGACTTCAATTAATTAATCAAATAACCTCAAGTTCTCATCACGTTATGACACACGTTTTTATCAGAGCACGATTCTTCCCTTTGTTCCTTACTCAGTAGATTAAGTTACAATCCTCTTAAGAATGATTTCCGAGAAGCCATCATCGTTCGTATCATCATGGTAATTATGGCTATAGTGAATAAGAAAGTTAGATCTGCTGTAAGACAGGAAGCGTGCTGTCTTTGATTTGTTTGGGTGAGACAATTGCTAAGAGAGGGTGAAAAGGAAGTTGAATGAGAAAGAATATGAACGAAGGTACAATAAAAGGCATGAAAGGGGTTGCAGCTATGGGTCGAAGGGATGCTGCGAAAAACCTTAAGTAATGCCTACTGTACACCGTGTGAAGTGCACCAACGCCACTATCCCCCCACCTGGTTTTATCTGTTAATGAATTCCTGATGCATTGGTGTTGGTCTACTCTGTTTCAAAATGATTTTCTTTCTTCTTTATATTATGTTTGGTACTACTTTTAGGAGTTAGTTCAGTTATGTACTCATCTAAATTCATATATCTTACTGCGTACTATAGTTATTAATTATCTTTTGTGTCGACTCCTGTTTGACAATTTTTAAGTTCTTAATTGAAATTATTAAGATTTCATCATCAAGCGCAAGCACACATTGAAACTATTTTCGGTATTGTAATCAACCACAAACACACATTGAAACTATTAGGATATTTTTATCAATCACAGGCACACATTGAAACTAATTGGATATTATGATAAAAACCAAACACACCTGAGGCATATTTCTATTGATACTGATAACGCTCTTTCCTCACAATCTCGAGAATTTAATTTTCTCAGTTTTTGAGTGAATTGTTGAAGTAATATTTATAGTTTCACACTTGTCAATCGTCTTTGCATCCTCTTAAGAGACCGAAAAAAAATGAAATCTATAATAATAAAAAAAAAAAACTCAGGTTTTGGCTCTTATGTGTTTATTTTATTCATTTATGCGTAATAGTGGCAATACTTAGAATAGCATATTAATTCCATTTTATGGTGCCTTAATCCCTTTAGTTGCTGTCTTGTGTTACAGAATTCTTTCTCTTAAATTTAATTATGACAAAAATTAGATTAATATATGCATTACATATTGAAAGTATTAAAATAGGATCGTTGTATTCTAGATTCAATTTCGTGAAAACAGTACTGATATCCAAGATGAGATTATGTAAGACAAAATTGCTTAACCATTCCACCTATATAAATACATAAAATTATCAAATTCTCATGATCATTGAGCCCCAAGCGGTGTGACCCCTGCAATATTCAGCAATAATATTGAAAAGTAGTTTTGACGGTATGAATAATTCCCAGCAACGTTATTTGTGCATATCAAAAGTAGCTATGATTCAGTATTATTATGTGGTAAGAAAGGCTACACCCCTTGGAGTGATTTATGAAATCAAATATGAAATCAAATCTTATGGGTTTTATTGCAGACGTCATCAATAATTTCACCTTGAAATCAGTCACATAAAAAATTCAAGCTGATTGACGCCCCATCTATAATCCTCTTAACATCTTTCTACCCTGTTTCCATGGACGGAATAGACCAACAAACTACTCCTGGGGCCTGTTGATTGTGCATTCTTACGCGCTGAAGAATAATACGCTCCTACTTAGTATTCATAAGGTTCAAGACCTAACTTTGAAGTATTTCCGTCGGCAACAAAACTTCCTCCCTGAGACCTACGCAACTTCCAAAGGCTGTTGACAAAAGCTGGTAAACTTTTAATCCAGCTTGACAAGAGCCACTGCTGTATAAAGATGGATAAAAATTTCTCCCCCGAATTTTGAGTGAAAAGTATTAAGACTGTAAAGTTGGTCTAAAACCTTATTTCAACGTTGATGTAATATAATATTTTTGTGTCCGCAAACGTCTTTTCAAAAATGGTTATTTATCCTGAAAAGTCTGCTTTCGGGAATAACAGGAACTTCATTGATGCGTTTATCCATTCCAGTTGAGTAGTACCTCGTGACAGTCGCTCTAGAATATAACCTACATCCCTTTGTTCTCTTAGATTTTCTACTTTCAAGAACTTGACCGACTTCCACTAAGGTACAATGAACCTTTCCTACCCAATTTAAACTGTTAAACGATATTAATTTTTCATTCACAAAGAACCAGCAATAATCTCATATTATACTTTTGTTATTACTTATCAGACTTCTGTCATTTCTCTAGACAGCGGTAAGATCGCAAATTGAGTAAACTAGCAATTACGTTGTTTGCTAAAACAAAAATTCAAGTATTGTCGATAGCCATAAAACTTGGTAAAATTCACCATCCTCCCGACAAGCAACTCGGTTACGAGAATATTTACGAGTGCAGTATGTAGAAATTAAACGAAATTGTTAATGCACCATTGTATGCATATTTTAAAAATCTGGCGTTTCCTTGAAATATCTGTTATGATGCACTGCTTTTTGATAAACTATTTTCAAAGGTGTAAAATATTTTCGTAAAGTAAATCACTTATGAGAATGTGTGACATTAATCGTATATTCAAGAAATGTGTGTAGTAGCTGTTTTCAAGGGACTGAAAAATGACGATATCACTTTGAAAACAGAGGTGAGATTAAGATCGCTAGCTTTTGTCAGAATGCAATATCTGTATTGCGTGGAAAATTTCGTGGCAGTTGGAGCAGTTATCTCCCTGGCATTATTCTGCATTTCAGAGAACCCAAAAGATTAGTGACCGCGGTGGCGTTTTTTTCTTTCTCCAGGAGAAGCTGAAATGGGTCGTATTTATATTTAGAACGTCTATTAATTCCTTTACACAGTATTCCGGATTTGTTATCGCAACGGCAGCATATACTACACTTGCCTTGCAAAGGAACGTTGAATGAACAAAATTACTTTAGCTTCCAGTGTATCCAGAAAACGTTTTACGATTAAGCAGAGTTACTGCTCACATATTCTCCTAAGATATTTGTTTGAAATCCTATTGTACGCAATAATTCTAATGAACGGCCGAATGGTATCGTGTGCAATGATTCATTTTCTGTGAATGAAGGTAAACGATAAGTTTATTTTTTTATTTCCTCTGAAATTCCTTTCCCGTTCAGTTATTGAAAAATATATAGTACCTCCTTTCTCCTCTTTTGATTCTACATTTCAACCACTGTCGCCTGACAGTGAGCGATATCATAACATCTAAGGTCTTATATTTCAAGTTTCTTCCTTATGATATTCTGCGGACAGAGTTTACCGCCTCAGGAATGTTACTCAGACCTACAAGGATATTATTATTCAGACTCCCAGAACTGGAGATGGTGCGAAGCTCAAATCCTGATTCATCTCTAGGAACACATTCAGTTCGTAGTTCACACAGACGAGAGCTTATTTCATTCGAACAAGCGGACGCTTATAGTAGACGGAAGTATCCTAGATTACAGCACATCTCTGGAAAGAGGCTTAGAGCACCGGTCAGTTACGTTTATTAAGAAGCTGGCTACTTGCGATGAATAACATAGTGAGTTTTAGTAACCGAGCGATGCTTCTGCTTTATTTTTCTGACAATTCTTGTGAAAACGCAAGTTAAAGTTTCAAAACTGATTACGTGGATCACAGAATGCGTTCACTCCCTTTGACAATCTCTCTCTCTCTCTCTCTCTCTCTCTCTCTCTCTCTCTCTCTCTTTGAATGTCATTCATTGATAACCAACAAATCGTCGCGAGTATTTGATCTTGTAAGACTTCTGCCATTTCACTAGTCCACATTTTCACGATATTGAAAATGTTATTTTTGCATTTCTTATCACATCATATTTTTATTCTAGGATTCACAAAGGTCTCATAAACTGAGCGAGGTTTCTCCTACTCCCTAAGAATGATAGTTCCTCGTTGGAAGAGTGGTTTGCGTGTCCGCCTATCGGTTCGGTAGTTGCGAGTTCGATCCCTCGCTCTGCCAACGTGGGGTCAGAGGAATTTATTTCTGGTGATTGTAATTTTATTTCTCGATATAAAATGTGGTTCGGATCCCACAATAAGCTGTAGGTCCCGTTGTTAGGTAACCAATTGGTTCCTTATATCTACTATAGCCACGTAAATAAAAATCTCTAATTCTTTCCCAGCTCTTGGAGAGCTGTTAATCAGCTCAGTGGTCAGGTTAAACTAAGATCTGCTTCTTCGTGTGAATGGTGCTCCGTTATTCTAAATCGTAAATTTGTCCTTCCATTGTTTTGAAAGAGCAACATATAAATCCCATTTGCTTCAGTCATATATTCTTAGCAATCAAATATTATTATTATTCGGGGGCGTGATGATTTGGAGCCGAATGTCTCATTGTATTCTTTCCAAAAGAGATGCTTTCACTTTCTTTGATGATCGAAGGCTTTCATTCGTGACTTACTCCCGAAAGTAATTCTAAAGTATAATTCTTTATCTTAGAATGAGAGATTGGGAGAGAATCATTATTAGATAAATGTTTATAGGTGATTCATCCACGCTTTAAAGAAATGTGCCTTATTTCATCAGTTTTCAAAAATGGAAAATACTTTATGGAAATCACTTCGTCTAATAAACAACAACGAATGTTAGCAGCCATTAGACTTGGTCCCCAGTTTTCAGAAAGTGTGAGGATTGTTATGCCTAAAAGGCATACCGCCGTTTAAAAATTGCTATGGCTTTCTATATCACTAAATGGGATGACGGCACTAAATCGAAAACGTTACTTGTGTTACACTAATGGTGAATATTGTTACATTCATGTGTGTATATGTATGTATGTGTTCGTAAGAAGCGCATATAAAGGATTCACAGCAAATAGATGAACGCGAATAATAACAGAAATACAAAAGTCAACTGAGGGTTTTTTTTGTGTATATAACTCGACGTTATGATTCATAGAATCATTTGTATGAATGGAGTCGTTTTAATGGAAAAATGCAGGATTAACGACAAATTACATTTGAATAGGTTTTAGTTTTCTGAAAACAAAACTACCGTGCTGGCTTTGTCTGTCCGTCCGCTCTTTTTTCAGTCCGCACTTTGTCTGTTCGCAACTCAGATCTTAAAAATCACTGAGGCTAGAACGCTTCAAATTGGTAAGATGATCAGCAACCCACCAATCGTCAAACATACCAAGTTCCAGCCTTGTAGCCTAAGCAGTTTATTTTATATTATTATTTGTTTTATTTAAGGTTCTACTTAGCCATAATCATGCTTCTGGCAACGCATCAACACAGGCCATGACGGCCGGGCGAGAGTTTCACGAGCCGCGGCTCATACAGCATTATATCGAGACCACAGAAAGATAGATCTATTTTTGGTGGCCTTGATCATACTCCGTACAGAAGACTCCATCTTCGTCGCATTTTTACTTATTTCTTTTATTTCTACGAAATCTCGCTAAGGTATTTGCCCCACGATTACATGGGATAGCTTTTGCTTACTTACGTCGAAATCCCTCTTGTCATCACGGTTTAGAATTCTCGGTAGGGATAATATTCCCTTCCAGTTACACTTACTCTAAAGTTAACTGGTGAACATCCAAATGAACCATAACCAACCAAGGAGATGTTCTCGTTACCCAGTCATCTGTCACATATCTGGAAACCGAGCACCGACAATTCCGCGGAGGACAATTCAGTGCCGACAATTCAGCTTAGAGACAATTCAGCGCATAACGATTCAGGGCAAGGACTATTCAGCACAGACATTTTGCGAAATAAAATAAAAATATGTAAACGAAGAAAACAGTCATCAAATTCATTTTTTATTTGTAACATATTGAATTTTAAAAAGTAGACAAAAATACTCATTGAAATGACATACTATAAAATATTCTTGTACAAAAATATTCATACTAATTTATTTCTGCAATTCATGAGGTAGCTTATATTTTGTAAGCATCCACTTTGTTTGCTTGATTCCCATATTTACTAACTGGCGTTTTTATTGCCTTAGCTGTTCTCTGATAAATTGTTTTTTTTTTCTGGAATCGTCGTGTCCAGCTCTAATTCTCAGTATCCTCTCCTCTGCGTTGTCTTGCTCCAGTTTCAAAAACTCCACATGGGTATGCGTCATAACTTATTCCCATGAACCTCCATTTACATGAATTTGACCTTTGCATGTGTCTTGTGTACAACGCCAAGACTTCTTTTCATTACGAAGTTTTCTATCTAAACGATAGCAAAATCCATTTAATAGAATGTGATCACGACCTTTCTCTGATAAAAACCGCTCCGTTTTTTTTTTTTTTTTTTTTTTTTTTCTAGCTCAGCGAATGTTTGTAAAAAAATACGCTCCGGAAAAGGAAATACATCCAGTCCGAGTTTAGAAGAATACCAGTTACTATTATTCACTTGTTGTTAGAAATAACAACCGTCAATTGTTCGATGGTTGAAAGTGTAAACAATCTTAGATTCTTACCAATATTTTTAACTAACTGCAAGTAATGTTTTCTTTTCTGTGGCCAAATCAGAAATAAATTAGTATAATTTGCAATATCTTATTTCAATAAATATTATATTTCATTTTTTGAATTTCAAAAATAATTTACAAATAAAAACTGATTTGATCATTGTTTTCTTAATTTTCCATGCTTTAGCTTTATTTCGCCAAATTGTCTCTGCGCTGAATAGTCCTTGTGCTGAATCGTCTCTAAGCTGAATTGTCCTGCGCGGAATTGTCGGCCTACGCTGGAAACGCCCCCTGATACCGGCAATCCGATTAACTGGAGTCCTGGATGAAGTTTAATCTCTCATTAACGCAGACTAAAACCTTAATCACTTTTTGACGGAAGTCGTTTCCGTTAAATCACAACTAAAAAATGAGCCCTAGTTTCTTCGGCGCAGTCGAGTTTTCTGTACGTCGTGTAATTAAGGCCACCGAAAATACCTCTTATCTTCATGGTCTCGGTATAATGCTGTATGAACCGCGGTCATGGCCTGGCCTATATCGTTGTCAGACGCACGATTATGGCTAACTTAACCTTCAATAAAAATAGAAACTACTGAGGAGGCTAGAGGACTGCAAATGGTATGTTTGATGATTGGAGGGTGGATGATCGACATACCAATTAGCAGCCCTGTAGCCTCAGTAGGTTTTAAGACCTGAGGGCGGATAGGACAAAGTTTGGACTGACTGACGGACAAAGCAGGCACAGTAGTTTTCTTTTCAGAAAACTATAAAATAATAGGGATTTTAGTTTCTTGTAAACTGGGCGAAGAAAGCTGAACCGAAAAGTGATGACGAACAACCTTTCTCTCTCGTATAAATCTCTACTTGATATCTAGTGAGAAACTAGTATGTTACTACTTTCTTTAATGGAAGCTTTTAGATCTGCACAATCGGCGATGTATAACCTTAAAATTGTACCAAATTTCAAGTAGGCCGTATTTACTTCCATAAAATCTCCTTGTTGTTAAAGTTCTTCCCTCGAGTTTTCTCTCCCTTTGATGTTGGTCTTCACAAGAGAGTGGAAGGTAAGTTTCCTACAACTTAAAGTCCTTAAAGTAAAGAAAAAGGCGAACCTTAATTAAAAGAACGAGCCATATACCTGACTAAGCAAAACAGAAGATTAATTAACGCAGTTCAAACTTGTACTTTTTTTTTTTTTTTTTTTTTTTGCTAACTGCTCGATAGCGCAGTTTGAACTATCTTAACCCGCGAAGAAAGCTTATGTATACCGAGTCGTTTGCTGATGGTTTTATCTCTGTCATTATTATTTAGTCTTTAATTGTCATCGATCTGTTTTCATGACAGTAATTATAAGATCTTTTATTTAGGATGTCAGTCTTGTATATTTTGGCTAATTAGAAACATAACCTCTTCCTGTGCCTCATTATTTCATGTAGTGCATCCTCAACACTTTAAGTACTCAAGTAAAATAGTTTCCATAATCTTCTGACCTTCTTCAATTAACGACTCTGTCATGAAAGCTCATTACTCCAAGCCTCGATGAAAGAGAATGGTTGAGCGTAGGAAGAACGTTGGTCCTCAGCAAAATACCATTACCGAAAAGAGCGGAAAAATCTTAAATTATTTACAAGATGTATATCTGAGCGGATCTTAATAAGAAATCAGTAGTTAAAGCCTCTTGATTTTGAGTTTAAAACCCTAGAGTTTAGAAAAAAAAATAATGGAAGTAAATTTGAAACTAGTCAAACACTTATGCAACTTTTAAAAGGCAAAAATAAAAAGGAATATTCACTTAAGTATCCTTCATTATATCGTCCAATTCATGAATCATATGAGCTTGCTTCGCCACGAATAGGGATCCACTTTCGTTTTTAATAGTCTTCACATATTGATTTTTGTTTAATCCTGACAGAATTTTATAGATATTCTTAGTGACAATCCTTCTTGCATAGACGAAGTCCCGATTGTTTTGGGTGAGATTAAAATCATTCAAATAAAACTATAGATATTTCAAATAACTGTAATGTGACTTAGGTGGTTGCTTCAGATGACTCTTCGTTGCGTTAAATTTCGATGTGACTCTGCTGATAACAAATAGATTTCATAAGGAGAACATGAGAATCGAATATTATTCAATAACCAACAGACTGACCAAGATAAGATTCACTTTTTTCGTGAACATTTGTCATAACTTTCTACATATTTTGTTTCTTTTAAAACGTTTATCATTTTATTTGTAACCAAAAGATTTAATTTGTTTTTTTTTTTTTATTTTTAGACTATCTGTTTAGTAAAGAGTGTTCTTTCACAATTCAGTTTATTATTGATTTCCAACTCATTTTTTTATGAAACTGTCAATTTCAACTGCTCGCCTTTAACAACTGAATTGTATTTTTCCTAGCTCTTTGAGATAAGGCATTAAACAAGCGAATGAATGCATAAATGAATATATTTAAGTAAGTATTTAAATGAATATATGTAAATGAGTGTAATAAAATTAATATATTTAATTGTGTCTATCAAATGAATATCTTTAAATGTATTGAAATGAATATATTTAAATGAATATATTAAAATGAGTCTATTGAAATGAATATATTTAAATGGGAGATGGGATAGAAAATGAGAGGTGCAATAGCAGAAGGGGAAGCTGATTGGAAGATGGTTGGATGGAAGATGGTGAGTTGGTTAGAAGAGGGGAGATGCAGTAGAAGATGGGGAATGCAGTAGAAGATGGGGGATGAAATAGAAGATGGGGGATGTCATAAAAGGTGGAGGATGCCATAGAAGATGGGGAATGCATTGGAAGATGGGGAGTGCAATAGAAGATGTGGCATGCAATAGAAGATGGTGGATGCACTAGATGGTGGAGATTCGATAGAAGATGGGGTATACAATAGAAGATGGAAGATGCAACAGAAGATGAGAGATGCAGTATAAGGAAGCCTGACGGACAGCCAGACAGACATTCAGAAACGTCATCCATAGAGCTTAGAAAAAGACGGAGAGAGAGAGAGAGAGAGAGAGAGAGAGAGAGAGAGAGAGAGAGAGAGAGAGAGAATTCAAGCCATATACTGAGGCTAGAAAGCTGGAAATTGGGTTGTTGATCATCCACCCTCCAATCATCAAAAATGCAAAATTACAGCCCTCTAGCCTCAGTGGATCTGATTTTATTTTAGGCTAAAATTAGCCATGACTGTGCGTCTGGCATCACTATAGGTTCCAACAACACAGGCCACTAGCAGGCTGTGCCTGAAAGTTTCAAGGGACGTGACTGAGATTTTCATGCGCCTCGGCTGAGTTTTATACAGTGTCATACGCTGTACAGAAAGCTTGATTTCACATTTTTTACTCTTTTTAATATTGACGTTAGTTTATCACTCAATTTTACATGACTCAATTATTTGCAAATTTGACAGAATATTTATGCGGAGATTGATGGTTGTATTTCACATTAGGTTTAAGTACTTATTATAATCGGATATGTATTAATGATGCACTTATGGATATTTAGTATATATAGTAATATGTATATATATGTATGTATATGTGTGCGCGCGTGCGTTATTAGTAACATCTCTTTTAAATAACTGAGACTTCGTATACATCGTATTGTTTTTTTTTTTATTTTTTTTTATTTACGGTGGTTGAGAATAATATAGCTCCTTGATTATCAGCAAATTTCAAAATCACTCTCTATCTATACCAGTTCCTATAAGTGCATGGAATTATAACTCTTACTCAAATATACATGAGGCAGATTTTAGCCCTTTCAATTTAAAAAAAGTTCACCAATGGAGCGAAAACATCATGTAAAGATTTATTTTTTTGGGGGGTGGTGGGCGGGGGAGATTCTTCTGGACGATTTCATAGAAACAATAAATACAGATGAGTTAAAAGAAATTAAATTATTCCAGGAAAGGAAGTAGATTTTTGTGTGCGGCGGCGGGGGGGGGGGTGGGGGGGAGTGTTTTTTTTTTTTTTTTTTTTTTTTTTTTTTTTTGTTAGGGATGGGGAGCAGGGGGAGGGCGGGGGTGGGGCCCGCCAGGACGATTCCATTGAGAAGTATAATTGCACCAATAAGCCGTATGTGGTTGGAAACCTTCGTTACTGCCGGACCAGCTATTTGCAGAAGCTCTGAGAGCAATGCGTGAATGAAATATAGAATGGTCGGGGTCAATAAATGAATGGGATCGATCACTCGTAGAATGGGGCGCCGTCCCCTGCTGGAGGGGGGAGAGGATGTTGCCTGGATGGTATTTTGTGATCGTGTTTTGAAAAGTCAAAACTATCTTTAACTTAATTTTATTTTTTTTTTATTTATTTATTTATTTATTTATTTTTTTTTTTTTTGCTCTATCACAGTCCTCCAATTCGACTGGGTGGTATTTATAGTGTGGGGTTCCGGGTTGCATCCTGCCTCCTTAGGAGTCCATCACTTTTCTTACTATGTGTGCCGTTTCTAGGATCACACTCTTCTGCATGAGTCCTGGAGCTACTTCAGCCTCTAGTTTTTCTAGATTCCTTTTCAGGGATCTTGGGATCGTGCCTAGTGCTCCTATGATTATGGGTACGATTTCCACTGGCATATCCCATATCCTTCTTATTTCTATTTTCAGATCTTGATACTTATCCATTTTTTCCCTCTCTTTCTCTTCAACTCTGGTGTCCCATGGTATTGCGACATCAATGAGTGATACTTTCTTCTTGACTTTGTCAATCAACGTCACGTCTGGTCTGTTTGCACGTATCACCCTATCTGTTCTGATACCATAGTCCCAGAGGATCTTTGCATGATCGTTTTCTATCACTCCCTCAGGTTTGTGCTCGTACCACTTATTACTGCAAGGTAGCTGATGTTTCTTGCGCAGGCTCCAGTGGAGGGCTTTTGCCACTGAATCATGCCTCTATTTGTACTGGTTCTGTGCAAGTGCCGGGCATTCGCTTGCTATGTGGTTTATGGTTTCATTTTTCGTATTGCACTTCCTACATATGGGAGAGATGTTATTTCCATCTATCGTTCTTTGAACATATCTGGTTCTTAGGGCCTGATCTTGTGCCGCTGTTATCATTCCTTCAGTTTCCTTCTTTAGCTCTCCCCTCTGTAGCCATTGCCATGTGTCATCGCTGGCTAGTTCTTTAGTCTGTCTCATGTATTGTCCGTGCATTGGTTTGTTGTGCCAGTCCTCTGTTCTGTCTGTCATTCTCCTGTCTCTGTATATTTCTGGGTCTTCGTCTACTTTTATTAGTCCTTTTTCCCATGCACTCTTTAGCCACTCGTCTTCACTGGTTTTCAGATATTGCCCCAGTGCTCTGTTCTCAATGTTGACGCAGTCCTCTATACTTAGTAGTCCTCTCCCTCCTTCCTTTCGTGTTATGTATAGTCTGTCCGTATTTGCTCTTGAGTGTAGTGCTTTGTGTATTGTCATATGTTTCCTGGTTTTCTGATCTATGCTGCGGAGTTCTGCCTTCGTCCATTCCACTATTCCTGCGCTGTATCTGATTACTGGCACTGCCCATGTGTTTATGGCTTTTATCATATTTCCGGCGTTGAGTTTTGATGTAAGTATCGCCTTGAGTCTCTGCATATATTCTTTCCTGATTGTGTCCTTCATCTCCTGGTGTTTTATATCCCCTCCTTCCATTATTCCCAGGTATTTGTATCCTGTCTCATCTATGTGTTTGATTTTGCTCTCATCTGGTAGCTTTATCCCTTCAGTTCTCGTTACTTTGCCTTTTTGTATGTTGACTAAGGCGCATTTTTCTATTCCAAACTCCATCCTGATGTCCCCAGATACAATGCTTACAGTCTGGATTAGGGTATCTATTTCCTTGATGCTCTTACCATACAGCTTGATGTCGTCCATGAACATCAGATGGTTGATTCTGTTGCCTCTTTTTTTGAGTTGGTACCCGGCATCCATCTTCTGTAGTACTTTTGTCATGGGAATCATGGCTACTACGAAGAGTAGTGGGGACAGTGAGTCTCCCTGGAAGATCCCCTCTCCTTGATATTAACCTCTGCTAGTCTTATTCCAGAGCTTGTAAGTATTGTATTCCAGTTGCGCATTGTGAGGAAGTGATGGTCCTGCATTGTATTTTTGAGGAAGCTGTGGTCTGCCCCATATATTTTTAGGCATTCTATTAGCCACGTGTGTGGTATCATGTCGAAGGCTTTCTTATAGTCTATCCATGTCATGCTTAGGTTGGTTTTCCTTCTCCTACTGTTCTTCATTACCATTTTGTCTATCAGGAGCTGGTCTTTTGTGCCCCTACACTTGCTTCTGCAGCCTTTCCGTTGGTGGGGGATGGTGTTTGTCTCCTCTAGGTAGTTGTATAGCCTTTCACTGATGATACCTGTTAGTAACTTCCACATTATTGGTAGGCAGGTGATAGGCCTGTAGTTACTGGCTATATTTCCCTTACTTTTGTCTTTTTGTACTAAGGATGTTCTTCATGTGGTCATCCATTTGGGTGCATGGTGATTTGAGATACAATGCTGGAGTTGTTCTGCTATTCGTGGGTGTAGGGCCTTGAAGTTTCTGAGCCAGTATCCATGGACTTCATCGGGACCTGGGGTTTCCAGTTTAGCATTTTCTTTAGTTGGTGTCTGACTGTGTCTGTCGTGATGTCTGTGAATCTTTGTTTTATTCTCCCTGTTTCTTCTTCCTTGACTTCCTGGAGCCATGTTGCATGTTTGTTGTGTGATACCGGATTGCTCCATATGTTTTCCCAGAGTCTCTTACTTGGTTCGGCTTCAGGAATTTCTGGCTGGTTGTCTTCCCCTCTTAGTTGGCTGTATAGTCTTTTCTGGTTGGTTCCGAATAGTTTGTTCTGTTGGTATCCCTTATTCCTTTTCATGTACCGTTGGATCTTATGTGCTTTGGCCTTAAGCCTCTGTTTTACATCTTCTATTGTGTTGTTTAGTCCCCTCTCTTGTACTTTGTATTTCTCGTTGAGTTCCTCCCTTGTTTTCTTGCTTCTTAGCCTTTTATCTGTCATCTCTTTCAGTTTACTCAAGTCAGATTTCATCACCATGATTTGCTTTTCCAGGCGCCTTTTCCAAGGAGGTTGCTGTTTTGGTTTCTGTTGGGTTGGTTGTGCTGGTGGTGTTGGTGTTCGAATCCCCATCAGTTCTGCTACTAATCTTGCTCCTGCATATGCCAAGTTATTTGTTTCTGTGATACTGGTGGTGTGTATTATGCCCATTATTTCATTGACCTCACTTGTTTTCTCCCTTAATTTCTTGGTGTTGTAGGCTTTCATGGAGGGGATCTTTGTTCTCTCTGTATCTGGCTCCATCCATTGTCTAATCTCTACACCCATTCCGTCCTCTCTGTTACTTCGTCGGTGTTTCTTCGTGTGTCGTTGTTTGATACCTCATCCTCCCTGTCGTCTTCTGTGGCATCGTCTCTCAGTTCGTCTTCGTGTAATTCGTTGTCGTGTGACATTTCCCTTTCCAGTTCTTCTCTTTCTGTTGGGGAGAACCAGTTCTTTTTCTTTATGTTCCTTACTTGGTCTGCCAGCCTCTGCTCTGTTTGGGGGGTGTTATTCATCTCATTCCAGATGTTGACCAACCTTCTTCTATATCCTCTCTCCGTCGGGTTGCTTCTGATGTAGCATCTCCATATTTCCTTATTTTCTTCTCTTGTCCATTTCTTCCTTTTTGCTTCTGTAGCTCTAATCTCAGGCTGTTGATTACTGTCGTTGTGGTGATCAGTTGCTGGATGACGACCTCCAAGTACCTGACCGTCTTCCCCTTCAATTGGGTTGAATACCTGGTTGCCGGACGAAGCTCCCTCCGTTGCCAGAGGTTCCATTTACGTCGTTGTCGTTTATTCCTTCATTTCTTTCCATCAGAGAGTGATTTTCCAAAAAGACTAATTTGAAGCATCTGATGGTGGTAAATAGAATTAATGTTGAGATAATTGATTTTATCTTTTGTAATGGGTGGAGCATTTTACTGTGAAACTTAAAAAAGTAAATTAACATTTATAGTATTGACTGCAACACTAACATTAAAGTATGTGTGAAAAAAAAAACAAAAGGGAAAATAATCCACCTAATAATTCCAAAGGAAAACAAATAGTATTATCCATAATATTACTTCATTGCACGGAAAGAAAACATATCCAAAAAAAATTAGAGATGAAAAAATAACTACCTTCTTTCCCCTCTGTTCAATTTTTCCCGTAGTGAAATGATATAATGAGATTCTTTGTATCTAATCCTACGCATTTTCTGCATTATTATTATCGAGATAAAAGGGAAAAGGAATTAGAACTATTCTCATTCGAGATCCGAGATTAGAATTCAGTCTTTCTTGAGCATTAAGGTAAAAGATATTGAAGATGTTACTTTGTTCTCATTTAGATCGTATTTCCGGTAAAAGGATTGCTGGAAATAAAGTCATAATTGTAGTAGGAATGCATAATAAGATTAAGGATTTAACCAAAAAAAATATACATAGAAGGAAATGATATAAGAAGTTTGAAGTGGAAGATATTTGGATTTCAGACTTACAGGCATGAGATACTTTCTTTTTTTGTAGTAGAGATTGCCATGCTATTTGATCATTAAGAACACAGCTCATGATCTGCATCGTGAATGAAAAAGAGTACTTGTAAGGAACAAGACATCAACCGAATCATTACGCAGATTAAGCCATAAATACTACGCAAACTTCATCCCGGTGATTCCGTAGCTTTGAATATTCATGAGCTATTTTCGAAAGATTCCTGGGAACAGACCACACCCGCCCGCCTTCCCCATTCCCTCAGTGGGATGGGATGGGATATTAAAACAAGTGATCCACGATGTCCTATGCTTTTCTCTAGTCAGGAACGGCATCTTCCTTGTACATAATCTCTCCTGGGGGTCAAATCCCCCCCACGCCCCCCCCCCCCCCAAAAAAAAGGAGTAATTTCAACTCATCAACCAATAGCAGAAGTTTTTTTTTTTTTTTACCTAAGGAACCCCTTTTTTTCTATAATTCAATAGCGCTTCTTATCAAGGCATAAGAGAATATAGTAGATCTACTAAGTTAAAGGTAAAATATCAGATCTGGGTAACAGTCGGTGTAATTTCTTTAACACAAGACGAGGAGAGAAGTCCATCATTCATACATGTCAAAGTTTGGTATTGTCATTTACAGACAGCTACTATATGCAAGGCCCTTCCTGTGATCTCTTGCCGATTTAACCACATTTTGCCGGGATTATTAAATGTCAGTTTATTATAACTTCACCAAAACTTGAACCTTTGCCACTGCTTTCATTTCTCTCACGTTCTTAGATTCATTTCAGTATTTCCTTCCATCTCGTTCCCTGAATTTTTGGCCTTTATATTTTTATAAAATTCTTAGTAACTGATCAAGTCTGTAATATTTTATTAAGTCTCTTTAAAACATTTTTTTTCTTCCTAATGTCACCCATTACTATGTAATGCCACTGGATTGGTCAAGATCATGCAAAAGTACTCTCTAGATGAAAACGCCAACATAGGTTGGATTTATATATATATATATATATATATATATATATATATATATATATTATATATATATTTATATGTGTGTGTGTGTGTGTGTGTGTATTTAAATCTGTGTGTGTACGTACTGTCACTACTAATCATACCATATATATAAAAATATATACTTTATTCTTGTTTCCATTAGTTTTTCTCAACCCGTCCCCTCTTCCCTATTTGATCTCAGCACAAAAGGATTTTGACTTGTTCTTGTTCTTGGAAGCAAAATCATACTCCAAATTTTTTTCAAGGTTATCGTTTTCCAATGATTCGTGTGTAAGCTCATCGATAAATAAGTAAAATTAATAAACATATATACATATTATATATATATATATATATATATATTATATATACATATATATATATATATATACATATATATATTATGGAGAACAAGAGGGTTTTGATTAAAAATATATTGTTCGTGCATTCTCTGTAACCTGTGGAATGTGGAGGACAGTGCAGAGATAACGACCTGAGAATAGCTGATGAATGAGTTTCTAGGGGATGGCGTGAGATAAAAATGCTTAGTTCAGGAAGTCAATGTACGACAGTTTATGAACTCTTCCCAAAGTGCCTTTGTGAAACTAGATGCAGCTAGAACACGAGGTGCTAGCGAACTGTGTGTTCGTATGTGCGTGTGCGCCTCTTTCTGTTAAAAGCGTTCATACCCAAGCCTATGGGAGGGATTTTTGACAGAGGGCTTCGAGTCATAGGCAAAGATGCCGTGGCATTCGCCGGGGGAGTTTTTTTGTGACAAAGTGTTTAGTGTCCGGTTGGGAATGGGTAAGTGTTACCTTTACTTAGCCTTAAAGGGGTGCGTGGCTTTGTTTATATCTTGTAAGATGTTCCATTTTATTAACTTTGTCTTTAAACTTGTGTGTACACTTACCGGAACGTGTTCTGTATCTTTGGCAGACGGTTCTGGATTTCGGTGGGACAGAGTTCCCAGGGAAAGGTGTGACCTTTTGGGTGACTTGACAATGAGTTGTTTTAAGTTAGTCTGTAAGACTGGATTACTTAGTTTAATCGACATAGTTATTATTGTAAATAAACGTTATGTTATGATGCAACTCTCATCATTCATTTCCTGTTAGAATGGAGAGAGAGAGAGAGAGAGAGAGATGTGGGGTGATTGCCGAGAGAGAGAGAGAGAAGAGAGAGAGAGAGAGAGCGGCTGTGTGTATGTAAATGGAGTTATGGGGTCTGCCTTCCGTTTCGTGTCCACGCTTACCGTATGAATACATGGAGGTTTCCCCATGTTTATAGTGGTGTCAGCGGTAAAGAGGGGATATAAAAAGTTTTCTTGCTTTTCTATGCCTAGGAACGCCAATGTAGAGATGGTTGGCCAGTTAGAAGATAAAAGGGGTAGAGAAAATGTCCGTCCGTGAGATGGGGGGATGAGGAAGATTTTCTATTAGTCATTCAAATTTGCCCGTACCGAGATTCTTCCAAGGGTGGGAGTCGTGAGACAAGCAACTCAGTCTAGTTCATGATGAGTGTCGCTAGGGGTCATCTCACCGGTCGCGTTTGTATTGTGCCGACGAGATTTACGCGTTTTTACGGAGAATTTCGAGTTCCTTTTTTCCCATTATGGAGTGGTGAGTGTTAAACTATTGTTTTGAAAGGAGTGGGTTTTTGTTTAAATATTTCAGGGTTATGGGATTGGTTCAAGAGGTCAAAACAATTTTTTCTTTCCCCATAGTGAAGTGTTTTCTTTATTTGCACGTGTTTATAATAGACGTATGCATTCGTCTTTGTTTAAAACATAGGAGTGTATTTGGCTTAGTGACACAGAGCGGCCACAATTTTAAGGGCTCAGCATATTTCTGCAGAGAGGCGCCTTGCATTGCGAGGGTGTACGGGCATCCCTTGGGAGGGTAGTTGCATGGGTACCACTAGCCTCACTCGAGAGAATAGTGCAGGGGGGGGAGGGTATTGCGAGATGGGGGGATACTACTGGTATGCCTCGGGCTGTTCTGCCGCTCGACTGAGGGGTTGTTCTCAGGGGGGGAGAAATTTTTTTGTCTCAGTGTGGGTGAATTCCCCCTTTTCCTTTTTTTTTCTTAGTGTTGGAGATGGGTCTGGCCTTGACATTGGATGCTAAGACATCAGCTGATTGATAAGTTGATGAAGTGAAATGCCCGTAGAGTTTTTTTTTAAGAAAAGATATTTTTTTTTTTTCTCTCTCCCTTGGATGAAGAGAAAAGGAAATAAAAAGAAATTTTTCTTTTACGAAAATGAGGGGAAAAGTAGTTAACATGCACGGATGTGTTATATGTTTCTTTGTGCCTTGAAAGACACAAATATAAGGGGGATACACAGATTATTTTTTTATTGTGTCGAGAAATTACTTTGAAATGCCGATGATTGGTGTTGTATCTGTGTTGTGTGGCAATGTGTTATGTCATGGTGTTGCATGCTGGAGAAATTGTATGTCATAGGATTCAGCAATACTGTTGTATGCTATTTGAATTTCACCCTTACTTGAAATCTTTGCAAGAGAATTATTGCTTTGGAGAGTTATTATTATTATTGTTAATAATTGTTATAATTGAGATGTGTCACGGGAGGTTTGCTTAAGTATAATTATCATTACGGGAGAATTGTTTTGCGAGAGATTTGAGATATTTCATGGGAGATTATTCAATAATTATTACAGATAATTATTCAAGGATAATTATTACAATGAATTAATGGGAGAAGTCTTGTGTTAATTATTTGTTGAGTTTTTGTAACTTTGGAGAATATTTCAGTGATTCACGGGGATGAGTTTTGCTGAATCTTGATGAATCTGGCTGAATCTTGGTGAATTGTGTGGAATCTCGCTGAACTTTTGCTGAATTTTGTGCTGAATTTTTGGAGAATGGACAAGCATTAACATTGGTGATAATTTTTGTACTGATACTGATGATTTTGATGATAGCAATTTTTTTGGTGATTTTGTGATAATGATATTTCTGATACTGTTTTTTTTATACTAATACGTGGGTGTTTTAATGCTGTCAAGGGAGGTGAAATCTTTTGTGATTATGGGAAGAACTAAACAACAACATTGTTTTAGTTTTTTTTTCTTTTTTTTTGTGAGTTCAGCAGATAATTGCTTGACATCTAGTGAGTTACGGGAGATAGTTAATGGTGCCGTTGATTTTTCATTTTCTCCTTTTTTGGAAATTAGCCATCGCTGACACAAGTTTTTTTTACCATGGGTGAATTTAATTTGTTTTTTCTCTCCTCCAGTTAGTGTTGTAAATTATCTCAGTTCATGACTTAGAGTCATTTAAGAGAAAGTGTTTGTGTTTTAGCTATTTGATGCTATAGAGTAATATAGGGGAGAATTTCTTGCATGTTTTGAATGCATACGTAATGGCACTACATTTTTTTCTCTGGATATTTATGTTCCAGAAATTGTGACTTTTCTTGCACACTACCTTTGTTGTATTTGTGACAAATTTGTGAGAGATAGGAAACTTGGTTAAGTTTTCTAATGGCTATGTCGTAGTGCATATGGGGAAGTCTTTGCTTAGACACTGTGAATTTGGAGTTCTGTTATAATGACTTGTGGCACATTGGTGGTTTTTTTCTAGAATTTTCTAGACAGTTTTATTTGCCGAGTTTTTGCCTTTTTTAGCAGTTATGCTAAATGGAGTGAGTTTTATAGTTTTTGACTATAACATTGAGTTATTCTCATGGTGAGAATTGGAGTTATAATTGAGATATAATTGAGATATATTATTTTGGAGAGATAATTGGAGGTATATATTATTTTGGAGTTATATTTGAGATATAATATATGGGAGATATATATATTTTTTGGCCATTTTTGATATTTGCCAATAGTGGTATGAGCTATGTTTAGTTCAATTATTTTGCAGCCATCTTTGTTGCAAATGGAGACACATATTTGGAGATTATGGGGCAATATTTGTGAGTATGTGAGTTAGTTGCCTTGAGTGCACATTTTTTTGGAGATGGGATTTCATTTTTTGATATTCCTTTTTTGGAGATATATTATTTGGAGCCTTGTTTTGTTCCACATGGAGTTATTGTGGAAATAGAGGTAAATATTTTGTATTTGCCGAAATAGAGGTGATTATTCTCTATTCTTGGAGTGGTGTTTTTTTTTCTACTGACATGTGGCTATTAGAGAAATAAGAGAATAATATAAGGGGGTTGGTTATTAACCAAATGGAGGAAATATTTCTATAACCGGAGTGGTGTTATTATTGATATGATGTCTCATAATGGAGTTGGAATTAATCTCTGGCGGGTGACCCTCTTTTTGTGGTTATGGAGTTTTTTTTTCGAGTCAAGAGAAGATTTCTGAGGTTCTCTTTTTTTTTTATTTCGTGTCTATTTAGAGGCGAATGGCATTACTGCATTACGAGTCATATGGAGATGTGTGTGCATTTTTCATGTTCACAAGTGTGTTATTCTTGGAGAAATATTTCTTGGGGAAAAGTCATGTTGAGAGAATAAGTCTTCGAGACAAATTTTTGAACACATTAGTCATATCCTGGAGTTAATTCTGTGAAATGTGTCAGTTAGACCTTTTTTTCTTGAGAATCATGAGTTTCCAAACTTACGTGTCTGACTGGACAATTTTTGTGCTGTTGTTTGAGCATGCGTCCGCAGGTGATTTTTCTGCTGACAAGCGATGTGATGAGCCGTGTGCTGATTCTTTTCCTCTGATGGTGACAGATCAGAATTTTTGCAATATCTGGAAATGTGGCTATAGCATTTCACGAAAGCGCATGTGTGAGAGTTTGCTTTCTGGCAAATTCCATAGCTTTACATGGAGCACTTTTTGGGGAAAACGCTGGAGTTATGCATATTATCATGTATTATGTATTTTGTGATTGGGGAAAGGAAATCTACTTGTGATTATTCTTTTTTTTTTATTATTTTTCTTCCTTTTCCTATGAGAGATATGATTTGGGGATTGAGCTTAAGTAGCATTTCTTTTTTGGACGGGAGATTTGATTTTACCGGGAGGTGTGATTTTTCGAGGGTTGCTATTTACGTAATGGGAGTTTGACATTAAGTCTCATTGTAATTAATTATTGAGCAGTAAAGGGGTTTTTGCTGTTAAAAGTTGGAGATTTTTACTGATTTTGTGGGTTGTCAGAACTTCGAGAGAACATTTTTGGGGTACTGGGGGTTTACGTGATTCTTTTCTTTCTTGGGCTTGTTACGAATTTTTTCTTTTTTTTCTCTTGTGAGCACATTCGAGTTCGAAATGTGAGTGCAGAATTCCGTGGAGTTGCTGTGATTTCTGAGTTGTGTGTGTGCTGATGTGCGAGTTTGGGGAATTGAGTTGGAGAACTTGATGTTTTTTTTTTCTTAGAGAGTTGTGATAATGACTTATCATTTTAGTAGTCATATTTAAGGGAGTTAATTGGGAGACGTTCAGTTAGTATTTCTGACCTTTTTGAGATCATTGTTTGATAGAAGTAGTATGTTTGGGTTAATTTTCTTAGATTGACCAAAGACCTGACTGACATACTAACGCCCAAAAAGTCGTTCCCGACTCCAGCAAGACGTCCACCAGCCGTGAAGAGAGGTTGCTGCCATGTTGTCCAGGGTGATTACAAGTATTTCCATGATGGGTGATCGAGAGAATTCTACAGCGTGTTTTTTGGGGATCTACAAGAAGCCGTGAGAGTCTTCTACGATGAGGGAGGCATTCCGTCTTCCTACAGTTGCTACAGCCTGCTATAGCCTGTTGCTGTCTGTGCAGCTACTTGCAGACAAGCGAAGAGGGATATTCAAGAATCCTAATGCAGAAAATATGAGAGAAAATGCGTTTTGTGTTATTGGGAGATTAAAGCGTGATAAGACTTTATTTTATAATGCCAGAGACGTGCAGTTTTACTTATTTTATTTTAAGCCGGCCAGTGTTTTGTATAAGCAATTCTGCTAGGCGGGAGCTAGCATATAGGTGCGAGGCCGAGCAATCTGTAAGACATAGGGTTTTGATTAATAATATATTGTTCGTGCATTCTCTGTAACCTGTGGAATGTGGAGGACAGTGCAGAGATAACGACCTGAGAATAGCTGATGAATGAGTTTCTAGGGGATGGCGTGAGATAAAAATGCTTAGTTCAGGAAGTCAATGTACGACAGTTTATGAACTCTTCCCAAAGTGCCTTTGTGAAACTAGATGCAGCTAGAACAACGAGGTGCTAGCGAACTGTGTGTTCGTATGTGCGTGTGCGCCTCTTTCTGTTAAAAGCGTTCATACCCAAGCCTATGAGAGGGATTTTGACAGAGGGCTTCGAGTCATAGGCAAAGATGCCGTGGCATTCGCCGGGGGAGTTTTTTGTGACAAAGTGTTTAGTGTCCGGTTGGGAATGGGTAAGTGTTACCTTTACTTTAGCCAAAGGGGTGGCTTGTTTGATATCTTGTAAGATGTTCCATTTTATTAACTTTGTCTTTAAACTTGTGTGTACACTTACCGGAATGTGTTCTGTATCTTTGGCAGACGGTTCTGGATTTCGGTGGGACAGAGTTCCCAGGGAAAGGTTTGACCTTTTGGGTGACTTGACAATGAGTTGTTTTAAGTTAGTCTAAGACTGGATTACTTAGTTAATCGACCTAGTTATTATGTAAATAAACGTTATGTTATGATGCAACTCTCTCATTTTCATTACCTGTTAGAATGGAGAGAGAGAGAGAGAGAGAGAGAGATGTGGGGTGATTGCCGAGAGAGAGAGAGAGAGAGAGAGAGAGAGGCTGTGTATGTAAATGGAGTTATGGGGTCTGCCTTCCGTTTCGTGTCCACGCTTACCGTATGAATACATGGAGGTTTCCCCATGTTTATATATATATATATATATATATATATATATATATATATATATATATATATATATATATATATATATATATATATATATATATTTATATGTGTGTGTGTGTGTGTGTGTATTTAAATCTGTGTGTGTACGTACTGTCACTACTAATCATCCATATTTTATATAAAAAATATATACTTTATTCTTGTTTCCATTAGTTTTTCTCAACCCGTCCCCTCTTCCCTATTTGATCTCAGCACAAAAGGATTTTGACTTGTTCTTGTTCTTGGAAGCAAAATCATACTCCAAATTTTTTTCAAGGTTATCGTTTTCCAATGATTCGTGTGTAAGCTCATCGATAAATAAGTAAAATTAATAAACGCCTATTTCATTTTCATGAAGGTCAGGTATTGTATTCATATTCATTGATGTATCTGAGTGAACTTACTTTGCCTTGTTGGTAAACATTGAAGAATTTATGGTTTCATATAAAACGTGTTTATATAAACGGGAAAGGACGATACATTTTTACTGTTTCTTATCAACCACCATGTTGTAGTTTAGGTGACGCAGCAGTTGACTCGTTAAGGGCAAAGAAGGGAACCAATCAGCGAAGCGATGCAAATTGGTTCTGGAAGGCTCCGATAGTTGGCAGCACTTTGCAGTGTCATTTTCATTTGGGCAACTGCATTTTTAAGACGGGGGAGGGATTGTGCTGAATTTACGTTCAAACTGTCATCACTCGATAGTTACTTCAGTTTCGATGTACTTAGAGTAATGAATAAATGTTATCAATTATATAGATCATAATTTTTATAAAATTGAAAGTTTCTTGCACTCCATAGTAGATCATAATTGTATGTTGACTATCATTTCAATTCCCCAAGATAATGGTTTCACCCGCCCAACCTGTAACCTGTCGTTTAGGGTCCTTGACAAGGACTACCTATGAGGAGCGTTGTATGGGTACTTCACTCAGACCAATAGATGGAGCAAACGTGCATGTAGAGGGTTGTGTGGTGGGGGGTGTGGATGAGGGTGCAAATAGTATGTACTTGTTGAAGTATTTAACAGCAATAAAAACAGGAGATTTATCCCACTGACAGTTGGCCATAAAATGTCTGCTAAAGTTTTAGTAAACAGATGAGATGTGTTACTGGGAAGATTGTCTCCCCAGAACAATATTTTCATGCAAAACGAAACTGCCAAGACTTGGCAATTTTAAGCCTAGACTGGTGTAAGGCCTTTGATAGGGTTGATCTGGATTTTGTTTTCAAAGTAATGGAGAAATTTGGTTTACCAGCTGAATTTGTGGCTCTAGTTATAATTTTGTATAAGGATTGTGAAAGTTGTATTTTTTTGTGAATGGGTTTATTAGTTCCCCTTTTTATTTTAAGAGATCTGAAAGCCAAGGCTGCCCGACGTCATTGCGTTACATTATGTATTTCAATAAAGAGTACTAAGAAGGTTGTAGGGCCCATCCTTCCTAACAGTAAATAAAGTATGTCTGCAGGGTTATGCAAATGATTCATCTATGATTTTGTCAATTGATGATTCAGTTAGAGTGTTATAAGGAAATGCAATTTTTTTTAAGGAAAAGCAATTGTTTTTAGTTAAGCCAAGTGTCCCTCCAGATGTTCTCAGATGTGTGTGTATATGTGTGCGTGTCTATATTTTAATACTACAAAAGGATTTGCTGTTACCACGAAAAAACAAGCAGGACTGAAATTGTGTTTGGTTTCTGGTTTATGTTAGAGTAAATCAGCACCATTCTCTGCACGGTATTGTGCTGAAGGGCGTAAGATGCCTGGCGTCGGCCTTTGCTCTCTGTCGACAACAGAAGGCGAGACCTGCAATATTCTCTTCTTTCATCGATGATTATTTTTGTATTGTAGATATCAGTATGTTATTATGGGGTAGGACTGGTAAAGCTGAAGATGAGATACAAAATGCTTCATTTATTATTCCCTAAACTGAACGAGATTGTACCGTTAACATTCAGCTACATGGTAAGAACTTTAAATACAACTTCATATTTGCAGATTCAAATTTGTTACATCCTTTTAAACCACCCTACCGGATTCATTTCCCGATCCATAGGACACGTTAAAATAATATGAAAATAATTTAATTGCAAATAAAACTGAGAGACTTGTAACAATAAATTCCTGATGAAAATATATCGATCAGTTATCAAATGCGTAGCCTTTAAATTAACCGATCATCATTAGTCTTGCATACTTTTACCCGTAAGAAATAATTTTAAAGAATTTTCGAAAAAAATAAAATAAAATAAGGGGAATAACTTGCAATTCGTTGATAGATAAATGGAATTTGTAGTCAGACCACTCTTCCATGTACAACCACTGACACTGCATTTTGATCAAAAGCCTGCTATGGG
>NC_087201.1:9435619-9450335 GCF_015104395.2 Macrobrachium nipponense
TGTTTTGCATGAAGAGATTGTCATGCTGCCTGGTCATTAAGAACACACTTCGTGATCTGCTTCGTAAATAGACATGTCCGATTGTATGGAGCAAAACAACTTCAACCTGACCATTACGCAAAGTAAGCCATAAACGCTACGCAAACTTTCATCCCTGTGATTCTGCAGCTTCAATATGGTCTGCCCAGAGCAATTTTCGTTGACTGCCTTGAATATTCATACGCGTTCTCTAAAGATTCATGAGGATAGTCCAACACCAGGCCGCCTCTCCCGTCACTCAGCGGGGTTGGTTGGGGATATTAAGACAGGTGATCCACGATGTCCTCTTCATTTCTCCGGTCATGAACACCATCAACCTTCTTTCTGTAAAGACTTTCCTCTGATGGAAATTCCTAAGAAAATAAGCCAAAAACTTTCCACTACTCTTTATTAAGGAACGCTTTTTCTCTTTAATACAATAGCGGTTAATGTTAGGGCTAAAGTGAACAGAGATGTACTTAGATAATGGCTAAATTCCTGATGTGGATGACAGGCGTAGTTTGTTATAAATTGAGGGAAAGCAGTGGTTATTATCATTTGCAAAATAATGCTTGAGGGAAAGTGATGGATACTGTCATTTGCAAAAAAATAACTAAGGGAAAGTGGTGGATACTGTCATTTGCAAAATTATAATTGAGGGAAAGTGGTGGATTTGTCATTTGTAAAACAATAATTGAGGGAATGTGGTGGATATTGTTGTCAATTGCAAAATAATAATTGAGGAAAAGTGGTAGATATTGTTATTATTTGCAAAATAATAATTGAGGAAAAGTGGTGGATATTGTTATCATTTGCAAAATAATAATTGAGGGGAAGAGGTGGATATTTTCATTTGCAGTATTATACACACACACACACACACACACACACACACACACACACACACACATATATATATATATATATATATATATATATATATATATATATATATATATATATTATATATATATATATATATATAATATATATATATATATATATATATATATATATATATATATATATATATATATATATTATATACGTGTGTGTGTGTGTGTGTGAGTGTGAATTACTGAAAATAAAGACCTACAGCAAATATGTAGATAAATGGAAGGCGAAATGTAAGAAACAATACAACGCCTTGGAATACACAAAAGAAAAAGCTAAGGTATAATCTTCCATATACCACCCTCCTTCTATATGTAAACGACACTCGGTCTCCATATTTGCGAGGAAATACTTGATCAGAATCTGCATATAGGTGCTATATATATCATTATTAAAAATCCGTGTAATTTTCGTCCTCGCAGAAATTGGCATCGTTTTATATTGTCTATTACAGTTTCCGAATGTCCGGCTCTGAATGCGTTATAGTAGCTCTCTCTTTTCTAACAGGAAGTAGTGGCTTCGTTTCGTGATTTATATTCTGATAACGCCGGACGTTCCAAATAGTTCTGTTACTCTTCTTAATATACTCAGGTGACATTGGGTCTTTTAAGGTTCGTCTACTTATTTTTCAGAGGAGCAGCTATACGTTTTCCTACAACATGCTTCGTTTAAACAACGGCGTTAAAACTCTCATCCCACTGGTTTTCCTAAAACAGGATAGTAGATTATAAACGGCACTATTACTCTCGTTCGTTTTCTCTTATTTCTTCTTAGGCCTCTTTCATTTAATAAAGTACAACCCTGGGTCGCACCACGGCCACCTATAGTTGGCCGTGGTCACACTCGCCTCCAAGTCAAGCCTGTTTGTACTTAATTAAGTGGGAGTGATTATCGCCGAGGGAGAGAAACAGATTGCGGCATTAAGACCTGATCCGATCTATTATAGTTGGGTTAACCCCAAAGAACTGGGAAGGTTAAACCCCTGTTGACCCCTCCGCTCTCCCAAGGTTGGATGACCCCTTCCAGGTAACCGTAGGTACACAAACACACTCTCTCTCTCTCTCTCTCTCTCTCTCTCTCTCTCTCTCTCTCTCTCTCTCTCTCTTTTAGTACAAAAGCAGTGATGATAATAGTGTTATTAATAACGTATTTTATATCAGTGTCATGTATAAGTACAAAATTCTGCAGCAATGGGCGAAGAAATGCGTAGGTATTTTGACAGAAATTTCCTTTAAATAGACGTAAATAGAATAATAATAAAAAATAATAATAATGGTATTAGTAGTAGTAGGAGTTCATTTTAAGCGTTTGTCTAACATCAAGCCTCCTAAATAGTCCATAATACTTGTTGTTCCTTCGACCCAAGAATCAGGCTGGACATACCTGGCTTGATAATTCTCTTGTCGGTTATGGTACTTTCTATGAAAGCCTTTGCAGTTTATTGTTAGTAATGTAATGGTCTCTCTTGTGAAGCTGACCCACAAATGGCATTTATTTTACTGTACCTCCTTTCAAATTCTTTCTTCCATTTTACTTTCCACCCTCTCCTACCAACTGATTCATAGTGTAACTGCTTTGAGGTTTTCCTCTTATTACGCCTTTCAGACCTTTTACTGTCAATTTCCGCTTCAGCGGTGAATAATCTCATAGGTCCCAACGCCTGGCCTTTGGCCTCAATTCTATATTCAATTCAGTTCACACATAGCGACCATTAATGTTACTGCAATACGAGGAAACAAGGAAGTGATGTTTCAAAGTGACAGAACCTAACCTCATTGTAGGCAGAGTAATGATCGAAAAAAAGCACCTCTGTGTACTTGTAGCAACATCGCCAAGATCCTTCGTGTGAGTGTGCTCGAGATACGATAGTCACGGTCAAACTCCCTTACGACGCACCTTTACTGGCTGTTGATAGCCAATCACAGGGCTAGAAACTCTCTTTCTCTCGAGAGAGTTCACATAGGCAGGATGTATGTTCCACCTCTCCTAAGGGATACGTTTTTCAAAAGTTTCTTTCGGGAGAGGTGGAACATACATCCTGCCTTTGTGAACTCTCTCGAGAAAATGAGAGCTTCCAGCCCTGTGATTGGCTTATCAACAGCCAATCAGGAGCGCCGTAAGGGACTGGCCTAGACATCAGATGCACGCCTGTTGCGAATCTACTTTAGTCAGTCTTTAAAGTGTCTTAGCTACCAAGGAAGACAGGTATCCATTGAGTTTGATTTATTGTTATTATTGTTATTAATTTTCATATCACAGTCATCCTATTCGACTGGGTGGTTATTATAGTGTGGGGTTCCGGGTTGCATCCTGCCTCCTTAGGAGTCCATCACTATTTCAAACTATGTGCACTGATTCTAGTTGCACACTCATCTGGATGACTCCTCTGGCTACTTCGACTTCCAGTTTTTCCAGGTTCCTTTTCAGGGATCTTGGGATCGTGTCTGGTGTTGCTATGATTATTATGGGTATAATTTCCACTGGCATATCCTATCCTTCTTATTTTTATTTTCAGTTCTTGCTACTGATAATTTTTTTTCTCTTTCTTTCTCCTCTATTCTGGTGTCCCATGGTATTGCGATATCAGTATGTGGCACTTTCTTGATTTTTTCAATCAGCGTCACGTCTGGTCTGTTGGCACGGTGTATCTTTCAATTTCACCTCAGATCTTCAGATTGTGGATTGGCAAGGAAAGACACGGGTTCTCAATTTACCTTAGTGATGCGCAAAGGGCCCATTCTTATATCAACCATGGTGGCGCCCCTGATGCCGTGTCGATGTCTATTCTTTCACTTTTGATACATATTTTTTTCCTCTTTTATCCTGTTTAAAGATTAGCTCAAAAAGAGAGAACGTGTCAACCTTTATAGATAAGCATCTGCAGCGAGCCTCGACGGAGATCTTGAAGTGAAGGAGGTCATAGAACAGTAATGTCACTGGTATGACAAAGGAGGTTGAAGTGCCGCCACTGATTACACAGCCAGTTGGGAGTGAGTTTAGTTTATTCAGCTTCGTGCATCCGAGAATGTGTTGACATGATGCCGTGAGGCAATGACAGATTCTTCAAGTGGGTTAGATGAGTCGTAGTCGTGTATTGATATATTAATCCATCTGACACAGCATTTTTGTGAAGTAAAAAGTCAGTCTAGTGTACCTTTTAGATATAAATTCCGTAGGGAGGTAGTGCGGTCAGTGCACCTCATGCGGTTCACTGTAGGCATTGCTTGTTGTTCCTTGCAGCGTTCTTTCGGCCCCTAGCTGCAACCCCTTTCGTTCCTTTTACTGTACCTCCTTTCATATTGTCTTTCTTCAACTCACTTTCCACCCTCTCCTAACTCTTGATTCACAGTGCATACTGCTTTGAGGTTTTCCTCCTGTTACACCTTTCAAACCTTTTACTGTCAATTTCCGTTTCAGCATTGAATAACCTTATAGGTCCCAATTCTTGGCCCTTGACCTAAACTCTTTATTCAAATCAGTTTTAAATCTGAAAGTACATATTAATGCAGATAAGCAGCATAGCTGCATGTGTTTTCTGTTGGATGTCAAGCAAACATAAACGAATGTAGGTTAATATTTATATTCAAACGCAGATTATTTAAAACACACGATAACCTCAGGAACATAAGCAAAGATGCATTGAAACAATTTGACTCGAATTTTCTTTTTTTTATATATTCTTTCATAGTCCGGGCTATTTGTAAGTTACAATGAAGTCTTGATCTTTACCACGTAAATATTTGTTGTTACTGTTTACAGAAATAAATAAAGATCAAACTCCGTGAAAATAAAGAGTATGTACAAACTAGCACATACATACACACACACACACACACACACACACCACACCACACACATATATATATATATATATATATATATATATATATATATATATATATACACACGCACAAGTCAGATTAATTGTATGACGCTCTGCAATAGTGTAATTATATTAAGCTCTCTATGCGAAAAAAACGCATGTATTTTAAGCAAAGCAATTGAAGTTGCGACAGGAGGAAGCAGTTACGAAACTTTGGCCAATCCGGAAAGCCGTAAATAGAAGGTGTGATGAAAGACGGGCACGAAGTTTTTACAGAATTTTTCGGATCAATCCTCCTAAGCGTTTAAATTTTGGATCGGGAAGGGAACAGAATTCGCGAGTGTGTCTCCAGCAGAGCTAAAATCATTTTCCGCTTTGCGAAATAAAAAGAACATTATGCCTAATCCAATTATTGTTGGGTGCAAATGCAGCCAGTGGACTGAATTTTGAGTGCATGTAATCGTTAACACCTTATATCGCACTTCAAGGTAATTTCATATTTACATATTTATGTTTTACATATGTACCTATATAATTTCATATTTACTTGTACATTCACGTTTTATATGTGCAAATTTAAAAGGACTTTGATGAGTGGTGCAAAGTAGTTACTGATTTCTTTGATTAGGAGATGCAAAGTAATTAGTAGTAAAATTAAGCCAGCCTTGTGCTGGCACGGGCTCTTGCTTGGAGATGCAAAGCATAACAAGTGCACAAAGTCGGAACAACAATTATTGATGAAATTGTCAAAGAATCGTAGCTTATCCTGTGTCTTCTATACATTAGAGAATGGTAGAAAGAGAGACGTGAAAATATTAGTTGGGTATATACTTTCTCATACCGTCAACATTTTTTGTTTTCTTTGATACCCTGTCCTCGTCTTCTCTAAAACCATCCTGATGTGAAGACGGTCATCTTCCAATAAAAACTTGGGCTGTGATATCGACGCATTATACTGTCTGGTTCAAACGTCACTAGATGGCTCTACGAGTCTCCTTCCTTTGTTGGTATTAGGGAGATTGGGGGAGATTCAATTAAATCCAATTCCGCGTCATTGGCTGTCCCGATCATACAGCTCGAGCACCTGACGTCTTTGTGTGTGCGACCGTCTGCGTAAAATTCTGTACTACCCTATTTCCAGTTGATATCATCTGTTTCCCGCCTTCACGTCATTTTCCCTACGCAGAAGCAGTGGATTCAATGAATTTAATTAAGTAGCGTATTGTTTTCTCTCACATTCTGTCAAATTGATTAAGTAAACTCTTCGATATACCTAGTACTTATTACCACTTTGTATTTCAAGGTTATGCATATCATTATAATAATATATTTAATATAATAATATATATAGATATATATATATCATATATATTTATATGTATTATAATAATTAATAATTGGTAAGCCCTCATATTGGAGGCAAAATTAACACATCACGTAGCGTTACCAGGGAAGTAGAAAATATAATAATAATAATAATAATAATAATAATAATAATAATAATAATAATAATAATAATAATAATAATAACCGTCACGAAGTAAATAGCGAATAGAATAAAGCAAAACGCAACAGCACAATGCTGAATTGAGTTGAATATAGAATTGACAGTAAGAGGTTTGAAAAGTGTAACGGGAGGAAAACCTCTTAGTTACACTATGAATCAAGTGTTAGGAGAGGGTGGAGAGAAAGATGAAGAAAAAGAATATGAAAAGAGGTACAGTAAAAGGAACGAAAGTGGTTGCAGCTAGAGGCCGAGGGCGCGCTGCAGAGCACCTTAAGTAATGCCTACAGTGTACTGCATGAGGTCCACTGACGGCACTACCCCCGTACGGATGTGTTTTGTTTGAGTGTTATCGAATGACTAGATAGATGGATCTGTGACTCCTTCATTGGTCGATGTCCCAGGATGGAGAGGAAATTAACTTCAGTTAAAATCTAACATGTCGGTTTGGTTTGTCATGGGAATTCCATTACATTCTTTTTACTTTTGAGAAAATGAAAATTTACTCGCCTTTGTGTGGGTCACGCATTTCAGACTTGATAAGACAAGAATAATAGGCAAATGTTTTGATTTCATTTAGTAAAGAGCTTGAATAAGCTCAATATTTTCAAAGGTATTTAACTCAACTTTATGTGATAAGGTAAAAAACAGATTTCTAAAAAAGTGTACCAGACAATAGACGCATGACTCATGAGACGAATAACTGTAAAAGCCGTTCAAACCCAAAAGTAGAGTTAGAAAACATGTTACGAGTCTTAAACAAAAACACTAATGGATCCTCACATTCTAATAATATTTTCATGGAGTTATGTGGCTGCACTGATTATTGCCATTTGCTTTTCCAGCACTTGAATTTGTAGAACGAAAGTCATGGAAAGTGAAGTTGCTGAGATTTCTAAAATGTCAACACACAAAATAGCGGTCTTGATTTTCAGCAGCCCCGTTTATACGCGATCGTTACAAATAGATCGACTTTGAGACTGTTTTCAGGATTTTTATGTAGTTCATTTAATTTTCGCACAACATATATATTTATGCTCGTTTTATTCAGTCTTTAGAATAGCATGCTAAAGTACAGGCGTCCGAGGCGTCTTGCTTTACAAAAACTTTCCAAAATGTTTGAAATATGAAACCTTTCTCCTCAGGTGACCTTTGTCGCAAATTGATGATGACCAAAACGTGAGCGGCTAAATCAGTGGTTCTTAAACCTTTTATGAACACGACCCCTGTAAGAGTTGGTCCTTCTCTCCACGCCCCCTTGCCTCTATGAGTAAAATTCCCTCCCAGATTTAAAGAGAAATAAAAAAAAGAAAAGAAAAGAGAAAGGATTTCGAGGGATAGGGTGGGAGGCACCCTATGCACTATAGGAAAGTCACGTTACATGGCGATATTTTAACTTTATTTCATAAACGTCTGATTTCAGACGTTTAACGTCTGAATATTAGTCTTTCACTGGGGCTCGCGCCTCCTCTCGAAATTGTTGACTGCCCCTGGGGGCCCGCCCTTCCCAGATTAAGAACCACTGAGCTAAATGATCTCACCAACTTGAAGTAAATAAATCTCACACACTTGAAATAAATAAGGCGAATGGCACCAATACACGGAGATAAAAGGCATATAAAATAGCTATTATTTCACCACATCTGGCCTGGGAGAGAGAGAGAGATTGCTTGGAGAATTATTCCCCCCCGCCTCTGGGAACCAGGGATTATCCCGTCAATTTCCTCTCGGTTATCTGCATCGGTTGTTGAAAGCAGTGATATCTGAACAGTTTTGCTGTTGGATAAGAGAGAGAGAGAGAGAGAGAGAGAGAGAGAGAGAGAGAGAGAGAGAGAGAGAGAGAATGGCTCGACTTTAACTTTAACATATTGATGCGCGCAATTTCTGCATACTTTTTAAATATTGCGTTTTTTTATGATTTCATTTTGTTTCTGGATCGTTATATAACACATTGTCAAAAAGGTATGTATATAACAATCAATAATAATCAATATATTTATGATGCATCACCAGTATTGAATATGAGCAAAGCTGTATTTTTCAAAATTCTGAGATGATTAAAAATGAGATCTGTTCTCTTTAGCCGACTGTTGAATTTATTCTTAATAAGTAGTTTTTAAAAATTGTATTTAGCTATATATGAATTAGTTTAATGTAGTAAGAGAAGGATACATTCTGCAAGCCTTGAACGTTACAGCTGCACCTCATTTTATATACTATATATATATATATATATAATATATATATATATATATATATATATATATATTATATATATATTATATATATTGGAATGTAGGTTAACTCTCAAATAATATTTTACCGGGAAAAATCGCAGGATTGTCTGGAAGTTTATATTATTTTTCAATATTCTCTGTATATTTATTCAGCGCTTTTACTAACTACTGTCTATTATCGACTCGGGTAATTATAAAATCCAGCAAACCTTCGGCTTTCTGGTTTCGTATAGCTTGTTAACTCTGTCTAAAAGACGGATTTAACTTCACTCACACAATAAATACATAAATACATATAATATATATATATATATAATATATATATATATAGCACACACACACACACTCAACACACACACACACACACACACACACACACACACACACACATATATATATATATATATATATATATATATATATATATATATGTGTGTGTGTGTGTGTGTGTGTGTGTGTGTGTGTGTGTGAATAACTTGATCACGAAATATATAAAACCTGATGCCTCCTGCTTTCAAAATGTATTGTTTTTTTATTATCGCGACCATGTGTGAGCGTCGCCCTTAAAATCTCTGATCTAGCCCACGGGCGTTTTTTCGTTTCTTTAAAGTGAATTGGACCTTATATTAATCCTGTAATGTCAGTTTGTATACTATGCCTACTTGTATTGCTTCTGCTCTCTTTTGATCAGTTGTGCCTCAAGTAAAGGGTCGTGTAGACCGAAAGTTCTCGGTATTTCTCGTCTTTTCAATTTTCCTCTGTGGCATTACCTTTATATTATAATTTATTATTTATTTATATATATAGATATCTATATATATATATATATATATATATATATATACATATATCTACTATATATATATATATATATATATATATATATATATATATATATATATATATATATAATATTAACAGGGAGAGCGTCGCCCCCCCCATTTTCATTTTTGGTATGCGTTTGGCCATAGCGTAAGGCGAACTGGTTACACTCAGTCCCTCCCCTCTCTCTCTCTCTCTCTCTCTCTCTCTCTCTCTCTCTCTCTCTCTCTCTCTCTCCATTCCATCAGGTCATCAAATTAGAGTCGGAGCTACAAAATATATATATATACGTTTATTCAAAGCAAAGTACAAGTTGAATAAGTTAGGTTCTTACAGGATAATTAATGGAATGATAATAGTTCAAGTCTCACAGACAACCCCCGGTAATGTTATAGTCTAAATCAGTAATTAGTCACACCAATTATCTCCTCTCCAAAATATTATAGTTCCCTTCACACAGGACACTTAGTCCACTAGGGCACTCGGTCCCCTCACTAGATCCGCCTGTTTAAAAGACAGGAGAACACACTAGTGAGCACACACAATTGTAAACACAAAGTCAAAAGATTAAATGAAATAGAACATCTTTACAAAATGTCAATAACAGAGTAAGCCATATCTTTGGCTAAAGCATGATAACTCACCCATTACAGCCTGGAATTTCAACACTGAAATAAATATATCTTTCGCAGAGCTATCCCAGCATTCTGCCTTTTCTCCTGTAGCTGTCTCCCTAGTTCTTGGCTAAACCAAGCCATTAAGAATGGACATAGTTCGTACACGTACACATGAATTCACACTCTTCGTCAACGCCCCAAGTAACTGGTCGTAGCCAGTTTTCAAAGGCACCTTCAACAATAGCCTCACGACACTGATATGCTTAAGTAAGGAACTTCAAGATCATACCACCCAAAAAAAGAGATATGAGCATTCTTAGGTTGTTGCTCAGACTCTGTCTCCATGGGAAGTTAAAAATGATAAGTCTGCACATTCGAAAAAAGTCATAGGCCATCACATCATAATGGCATATTAAACATATTATTAATTATAGCCTTCTTTTATGTAACACACACACACACACACACACACACACACACACACATATATATATATATATATATATATATATATATATATATATATATATATATATATATATATATGTGTGTGTGTGTGTGTGTGTGTGTGTGTGTGTGTGTGTGTGTGTGTGTGTGCGTGTATGTGTTTATATATACATTTATATAATTATGTATATACATACATTATATTTAAAAAATCACAGTTGATGCACAAGACTTCATTAAATAAGCGAATACGGAAAATGATAGGTTAGAAATCCAAGCGCTTTCGTCTTTATTAAGACATCGTCAAGCAACGAATAAAATACAGTTGGAAAGAAAGTTACCAGGAAAACGAAAGGATCAAGAATACCAGATTGTTAATTATTGTCAAAAGGGTAAAAATGAAAGAGATAATCCAGGATTATCGGATATCACATGGCCACAAACTTAAACATAGATTTAACCATAAGAGAAACTAAAGCTTATAACCATGAAAAGCGACCCCCCCAAAAAAATATTAATTTTGTTGCTTATATTTATCTACAACTTTTTTCATGATGAAGGCATCGAGTTTAAATAAACCAAAATTTGAATTAAAACACCTCCATCATTTGACTTGATAAAACAAGATCTAATGATATTCCTTTTAACTGTGTCATTACATCGAAGCTCTTGCTTGATCCAGTTAATAGGATGATCTAAATCTCTTATATGTACGAACAATGCATTCGATATTCGTCCATTTCTCAGTTTTTCCTGGCTCTATACACATACAAAAAATATACATACATACATGCATACATACATACATATATCTATATATATATATATATATATATATATATATATATATATATATATATACTATCTTCAGTATGATCCTCAAACATCAGTTCCGGAAAGCCGAAGACACATGGATGTTTTGAAAGATTTATTCATGAAGAAACCAACTTTCGCACATTGTCTTTTAATGTTTTTCAATTGTAATTTTAGGAGTCCTAGGTATTTTTGTATTATAAATGTTATTACTCTGTCATTTTGCAGACTGATGATGCACATACTCATGTGTAAAACGTTTCTTCATGAATAAATCTTCCTTTAAAACATCCATGTGTCTTCGGCTTTCCGGAATTGATGTTTGAGGATCATACTGCAGATAGTATATATATACATATATATATATATATATATATATATATATATATATATAATATATATATAGTGTGTTGGTTTATAATATATATATATATATATATATATATATATATATATATATAGTAACTATATATATGGTGGTATATATATATATATATATATATATATATATATATATAATATATATATGTGTATATATATATTATAATAATATATAATATATATATAATAATAATAATAATATAGATATATATATGTATATATATATAATATATAATATATGTTATATATATATATATATATATACACTTAAGGTGACGGCTAAATTCAAAAAAAAATTCAAGGCGTGATCCGGCTTACAACTTACTAGGGGCGTGTGCTGAAATCTATGGTCAAAATTAAAATAAATACGTATATGTTATTAGAAATAATTGTACTGTATTGCTTAACATGCATATTATTTATTTTTTACATTTTTATTCAAATGAATAAATCATGAATATCTTATCCTAAAAATCCTGTATCTTTAACTCAACGCGAAACACCCTTTCCAGACCTTTTATCGCTCTCATACTCTGCATCCCCAACAACAACAAAGTAACTAGTAGGCTTACTCCCCGAGTAAGCGAACGTTTTTTGATAAGCAAAATCTGGTAAGTAACAGAGTCCACAGTACAACCGGCATCTAGAAGCTCAACGTAACACACTGCGAAAGAACAACTCCATAGAGTTTTCAGCCTCAACTAAACCAGGAAACTGCATCACTTCTGAAAGCATACCATAGCAAAAGGTATCGTTAGAATTCTGTGTTGAAGCGTGACATCCTGGAGGCCTCTGCAATTTCTTGTAAACAGATTTCTCATAAAAAACAACACTGAAATGTTTAAGAGCAAATCAGCGTTCTTAACAAAAGTTTGAACAACATTATGAGACATAATAGTCATCACAAATATACATAAATATCTGTAAGTACGTAGACGTGTCGAAATTGCATGTATCTATGTATAATATATATATTATATATATATATATATTATATAATAATATATATAGATATATATAATATATCTATATATATATATATTATATATATATATATATATGTTATATATATATATATATATATATATATATATCTATATATATATTATATATATAATATATATAATATATATATATATATATATATGATATATATATATATATAAATATATGAGTGTGTGTATATATATTATATATATATATATATAATATATATATATATATATATAAAATATATATATATATATATTTGTGTGTGTAAGGAATCCAATTTTTACAAATCTGTACCCTCACGATGCATAGAATAGTCCATCAAAACTACTATTGAAATAAATTTTTGCAAATACTTACACGCCAGATGCATAAAATAGCCTATAAAAACGACTATCAAAGCTGCCAGAGCTATGTATTTAATGTAATGGTAGTGACTGTTCTCTGTGCTCTAAGAATCCCCCCCCCCCCCCCACCACCACCACCAGAAAGAGAATAAAAGGAAAAAGTCCACCAAAAGTTATCCGATGAAATTTACCCAAGTTTACAGCGAGGGAAAACATTACCCTTGATAAGAGTTCTCACTCAGGAAGTTATTTGAACTCGAATAAGCATATCACGACAACAAAAAGGAGTCTTTTTTAAATGTCAAATAGCTCACACAGAAGTTCCCCGTGTGATTGACATTCCAAACACTTCAAGAAACTGGCGGGAAATTAAGGCGCGCATGATGATAAAAATGAGAAGACACTGGCCTCCTCTCATTGGGATTAGCGGGAATACGACATAAGACTCAGCTGCCAGTTCCTCCTTTCTTTTCGCACCATTACAAAAGTGTGGAAGGATTCGCTCGTTTCGCTTCCATTTGCCAGGAAATCTGTTCAAGGTTTTCGTCCGGTATAGAACTAACTTCATTTCTCAAGTGATATTTTTCTCTCTTTTGGCATCTTTTAAGAAAAGAACATTTTGTCTGACATAATTTACACCAAGGAGAAATGCAATAACAGCTGCTGAAAGGAAAATAATTTATAGACAATTTACAAAATTGAAATGACGCATTTTCTTCCGAACGAATATGTTCGTGACATTCAAATTAGAATATACCGGTTATGGATAAGTGAAAAACGAAGGTAGAAACATTTATTCCTGTAATAATAATAGGCATCATTGGAGCTTTAATGGACGTTAGCCTATTGTAGCACAAAACCAATAAAAAGGTCAATCATCACGCAAAAAATAAACTGAAGGTCAATAATGAATATAGTGTTTTCAGTCATATGTGAAAGTTAGTATAACTATGCATCATGTTCAGGCAATCTCACCCGAAGAGAGATGATCAGGAAAAACATCCTTTTGGGATTCGAACTGTTATTGTCTCGTCAGCATTCTCTAGACTTTGGTCAGCACTACATCCACTGAGCTATATGGTTATAGTAGATCCACAACAGCCGTGCATCTGATGTCTAGGACAGTCCCTCACGACGCTCCTGATTGGCTGTTGATAAGCCAATCACAAGGCTGGAAACTCTCAGTCTCTCTCGAGAGTTCACAGAGGCAGGATGTATTTTCCACTTCTCCTAAGGGAGACGTCTTTCAAAAGTATCCCTCTGGAGAGGTGGAACATACATCCTGCCTATGTGAACTTTCGAGAGAGACAGAGTTTCCAGCCTTGTGATTGGCTTATCAACAGCGAATCAGGAGCGCCGTAAGGGACTGGCCTAAACATCATATACACGGGTGATGTGAATCTAGTATAAGAAAAAGAGTGGGAGCCTGATATGCTACCGGATATAAATTGGAATGAAATTATGCCTGTAATACCTGTCAATTTAGTTTCTCAAATCCCGCCGCACCAGCAGTGAGTAGACATATTATTAAATATTTCTACTCACTGCTGGTGGGGCATGGAGTGTATTAAAACCATAGATATGGGTTCAAATCCCCCAGAACCAGTGGTCTTCACATTCTCACAGTTAAAGAGAATGGTGGCAATAGGATGGGATCAAGCGAAGAGCTTTGCAAGTGTTAGAACAATGTGATATCAATGGGTCAAATATATATATATATATATATATATATATATATATATATATATATATATATATATATATATATATATATATATATATATATAATATGGAAACGCTTCAGCACATGCACTTGACGTAAC
>NC_087201.1:9450835-9460835 GCF_015104395.2 Macrobrachium nipponense
AAAAACTCTGTTAAAGCGAAATGCATACTTCCAATCCAATGCATTCCCAATTTCTCCTATGGCATCCTCCACCTTTTATGACTCCCCATATTCTATTGCATCCCCCATCTTCTACTGCATTCCCCATCTTCTGCTGCATCTCCCCTCTTCTAACCAACTCACCATCTTCCATCCAACCATCTTCCAATCACCTTCCCCATCTGCTATTGCACCTCCCATTTAAATATATTCATTTCAATAGACTCATTTTAATATATTCATTTAAATATATTCATTTCATTACATTTAAAGATATTCATTTGGTAGACTCAATTAAATATATTAATTTTATTACTCATTTAAATACTTATTTAAATATATTCATTTATGCATTCATTCGTTTGTTTAATGACTTATCTCAAAGAGCTAGGAAAAATACAATTCAGTTGTTAATGGCGAGCAGTTGAAATTGACAATTTCATGAAAAAAATAAGTTGGAAATCAATAATAAACTGAATTGTGAAAGAACGCTCTTTACTAGACAGATAGTCTAAAAAATAATAATAAATAAATCTTTTGGTTACAGATAAAATGATAAGCGTTTTAAAAGAACCGAAATATGTAGAAAGACAAATGTTCACGAACAAAGTGAATCTTATCTTGGTCAGTCTGTTGGTTATTGAATAATATTCGATTCTCATGTTCTCCTTATTAAACCTATTTTTTATCGGCAGAGTCACATCGAAATTTTACGCAATGAAGAGTTATCTGAAGCAATCACTTAAGTCACATTACAGTTATTTGACGAATATCTATAGTTTTATTTGACTGATTTTAATCTCATCCAAAACAATCGGGGCTTCGTCTATGCAAGAAGGATTGTCACTAAGAATATCTATGAAATTCTGTCTGGATTAAACAAAAATTAATATGTGAAGACTATTAAAAACGAAAGTGGATCCCCATTCGTGGCGAAGCAAGCTCATATTATTCATGAATTGGACGATATAATAAAGGATATTTAAGTGAATATTCCTGTTTGGTTTTGTCTTGTCAAGTTGCATAAGTGTTTGACTAGTTCCAAATTTCCTTCAATTATTATTTTTTTTTTTCTAACTCTAGGGTTTTAAACTCAAAATCAAGAAAATTCACCCTATCGATTTCTTATTAAGATGCGCTCCGGTATCGATCTTGTGAATAATCTAAGATTTTTTTTCGCTTTTTTCGGTAATGGTATTTTGCTGAGGACCAACGTTCTTCCCACGCTCAACCATTCATTCTCTTTGATCCAGGGTTGAAGTAATGAACTTTCATGACAGAGTCGTTAATTAAAGAAGATCAGAAGATTATGGACACTATTTTACTTGAGTACTTAAATAATGAGGCAAAGGAAAAGGTTGTTTCTAATTAGCCAAAATGTACAAGACTGACATCCTGAATAAAAGATTTTATAATTACCGTCAGGAAACCAGACCGATGACAATTAAACACTAAATAATAATGACAGAGATAAAACCATTAGCAAACGACTCGGTATACGTAAGATTTCTTCGCGGGTTAAGATAGTTCAAACTACGCTATCGAGTACAAGTTTGAACTGCGTTAATTAATCTTCTGTTTTGCTTAGTCAGGTAAATGGTTCGTTCTTTTAATTAAGGTTCGCCTTTTTCTTTACTTTAAGGACTTTAAGGTTATAGGAAACTTACCTTCCACTCTCTTGTGAAGACCAACATCAAAGGAAGAGAAAACTCGAGGGAAGAACTTTAAGCTCAAGGAGCTTTTATGGAAGTAAATACGGCGCACTTGAAATTTGGTACAATTTTAAGGTTATACATCGCCGATTGTGTAGATCTAACAGCTTCCATTAAAGAAAGTAGTAACATACTAGTTTCTCACCAGATATCAAGTAGAGATTTATACAAGAGAGAAAGGTGTTTGTCATCACTTTTCGGTTCAGCTTTCTTCGCCCAGTTTACAAGAAACTAAAATCCCTATTATTTTATAGTTTTCTGAAAAGAAAACTATTGTTCCGGCTTTTTACGTCTGTCAGTTCAAACTTTTTCCTATCCACCCTCAAGTCTTAAAAACTACTGAGGCTAGCGGGCTGCAAATTGGTATGTCGATCATCCACCCTCCAATCATCAAACATACCAAATTGCAGCCCTCTAGGCTCCTCAGAAGTTTCTATTTTTATTGAAGGTTGAAGGTAGCCATAACCGTTAACCGTGCGTCTGGCAACGATATAATGCTGTATGAGCCGCGGCCCGTGAAACTCTCACTCGGTCCTGTGTTGATGTGTTGTCAGAAGCATGATTATGGCTAACTTGAACCTTAAATAAAAAAAAAAAAAAAAAAAAAACTACTAAGGCTACAAGGCTGCCACTTGGTATGTTTGATGATTGGTGGGTGGATGATCAGCATACCAATTTGCAGCCTTCTAGCCTCAGTGATTGTTAAGATCTGAGTGCGAACAGTAAAATTGCGGACCGAAAAAAGAGCGGACGGACAGACAAGGTCGGCACAGTAGCTTTGTTTTCAAAAAACTAAAACCTATTGAAATGTAATTTGTCGTTAGTTCTGTATTTTTCCATTAAAACGACTACGATTGTATAATTGAGTCTGCGAATCATAACGCCGAGTTATAAAAAAAATCCTTAAGTTGACTTTTGTATTTCTGTTACTATTCGCGTTCATCTATTTGCTGTGAATCTTTTATATGTGCTTCTTACGGACACATACTTACATACGTACACATATATATAAATGTAACAATATTCATCATTAGTTTAACACAAGTAACGTTTCCGCTTTAGTACCCTCGTCCCATTTAGTGTTATAGAAAGCCATAGCAATTTTTAAACGGCGGTATATATGCCTTTTAGGCATAACAATCCTCACACTTTCTGAAAACTGGGGACCAAGTCTAATGGCTGCCAACATTCTTTCTTGTTTATTAGACGAAGTGATTTCCAGAAGTATTTTTTATTTTTGAAAACTGATGAAATAGGGCACATTTCTTTAAAGCGTGGATGAATGACCTATTAGCATTTATCTAATAATGATTCTCTCTCAATCTCTCATTCAAAGATAAGGAATTATACTTTAGAAAGACTTTAGGGAGTAAGTCACGAATGAAAGCCTTCGATCATCAAAGAAAGGAAAGTGTATCTTTTGTAAGTAATTCAATGAGACATTCGGCTCCAAATCATTTCGACACTGAATAATAATAATATTTGATTGCTAAGAATATATGACTGAAGCAAATAGGACTTTCTAAGTGTGGCTCTTTCGGAACAATGGAAGGACAAATTTACGATTTGGGATGACGTTTTATGAAGAAGCAGATCTTAGTTTAACCGGAACACTGGGCTGATTAACAGCTCTCCAAGAGCTGGGAAAGAATTAGATTTTTATTTACGTGGCTATAGTAGATATAGGAACCAATTGGTTACCTAGCAACGGGACCTACAGCTCATTGTGGGATCCGAACCACATTATATCGAGAAATGAATTTCTAATCACCAGAAATAAATTCCTCTGACCCACATTGGCAGAGCGAAGAATCAAATTCCCAACTACCGAACCGGTAGGTGGACACGTAAACCACTCTTCCAACGAGAAACTATCATTCATATGGAGTAGGAGAAACCTCGCTCAGTTTATGAATCCTTTGGGAATCCTAGAATAAAAATATGATGTGATAAGAAATGCAAAAATAACATTTTCAATATCGTGAAAATGTGGACTAGTGAAATGGCAGAAGTCTTACAAGATCAAATACTCGCGACGATTTGTTGGTTATCAATGAATGACATTCAAAGAGAGAGAGAGAGAGAGAGAGAGAGAGAGAGAGAGAGAGAGAGAGAGAGAGAGAGAGAGAGAGAGATGCTCTAGTTAGTTGTCAAAGGGAGTGAACGTTTTCTGTGATCCACGTAATCCACTCAATTAGTTTTGAAGTTTTAACTTGTGTTTTCACAACAATTGTCAGAAAAATAAAGCAGAAGCATCACTCGGTTTCTAAAACTCACTATGTTATTCATGGCCAAGTAGCGAACTTCTTAATAAACGTAACTGCCCGGTACTCTAAGCCTCTTTCCAGAATTGTGCTGTAATATACTTGGATATGTTCCGTCTACTATAAGCGTCCGCTTGTTCGAATGAAATAAGCTCTCGTCTGTGTGAACTACGAACTGAATGTGTTCCTACAGATGAATCAGGATTTGAGCTTTCACCATCTCCAGTTCAGGGAGTTTGAATAGTAATACCCTTGTAGGTCTGAGTAACATTCCTGAGGCGGTAAACTCTGTCCGCAGAATATCATAAGGAAGAAACCTGAAATATAAGACCTTAGATGTTACTATATCGCTCACTGCCAGGCGACAGTTGTTGAAATGCAGAATCTAAAGAGGAGAAAGTGATTGCAATATATCTTTGAAGAACTGAACGGTAGATGAATTCCAGAGGTAATAGACAATAAACTTATCGTTTATCTAAATTCACAGAAAATGAATAATTGCACACGATACCATTCCGCCGTTCAGGAGAACATGTATTATTGCGTCCAACAGGATTTCAAACAAATACCTTAGGAGAATATCTGGATACACTGAAAGCTAAAGTGTAGTATATGCTGTCGTTGCGATAACAAACCCGGAATACTGTGAATAGGAATTAATAGGCGTTCTAAATATAAATACGCCCCATTTCAGCTTCTCCTGGAGATAGAAAAAAAAAAAAAAAAAAAAAAAAACGCCACCGCGGTCACTAATCTTTTGGGTTCTCTGAGAAGCAGAATAATGGCAGGGAGATAATTGCTCCAACTGCCGCGAATTTTCCGCGAATATCAGACATTACATTATGACAAAAGCTAGCGATATTAATATCGTTTCTGCTTTCAAAGTAATATTGCCATTTTTAGTCCCTTGAAAACAGCTAAACATATATTTCTTGATATACAATTAATGTCACAAATTCTTACGAGTGATTTACTTTACGAAAATATTTTACACCTTTGAAAATGACGTATATTTATCAACAAGCAGTGCATTGCAACAGATATTTCAAAGAAACGCCAGTTTTTTAAGTTATGCCTGAAATGGTGTTATAGCAATTTTGTTTAATTTCTACATACTGCACTCGTCAATATTCAGGAAGGATCACCTTTGTTCTCGAAACCGAGTTGCTTGTCGGGAGGATGGTGAATGTTACCAAGTTTTATGGCTATCGACAATACATGAAATTTTTGTTTCAGCAAACAACGTAATTGCAAGTTTACCTAATGTGCGATCTTATCGCTGTCTAGAGAAATTACAGAAGTCTGATAGGTCATAACAAAAGTATATGAGATTACTGATGATTCTTGTGAATGAAAAATCAATACCGTTTAACAGATGAAACTGGGTAGGAAAGGTACATTGTACCCTAGTGGAAGTCGGTCAAGTTCTTGAAAGTAGAAAATCTCTGAGAGCGAAGGGATGCAGGTTATATTCAAGAGCGACTGGCACGAGGTACTACTCAACTGGAATGGATAAACGCATCAATGAAGTTCATGTTATTTCCAAAAGCAGACTTTTCAGGATAAATAACCATTTATGAAAAGACGTTTGCGGACACAAAAATATTATATTACATCAACGTTGAAATAAGGTTTTAGACCAACTTTACAGTCTTAATACTTTTCACTCAAAATTCGGGGGAGAAATTTTTATCCATCTTTATCCAGCAGTGGCTCTTGTCAAGCTGGATTAAAAGTTTACCAGCTTTTGTCAACAGCCTTTGGAAGTTGCGTAGGTCTCAGGGAGGAAGTTTTGTTGCCGACGGAAATACTTAAAGTTAGGTCTTGAACCTTATGAATGCTAGGTAAGAGCGTATTATTCTGCAGCGCGTAAGAATGCACAATCAACAGGCCCCAAGAGTAGTTTGTTTGTCTATTCCGTCGTTGCTGGGAATTATTCATATCGTCAAAACTACTTTTCAATATTATTTCTGAATATTGCCAGGGGTCACACCGCTTGGGCCTCAATGATCATGAGAATTTGATAATTTTATGTATTTATATAGTGGAATGGTTAAGCAATTTTGTCTTACATAATCTCATCTTGGATATCAGTATTGTTTTCACGAAACTGAATCTAGAATACGACGATCCTATTTTAATACTTTCAATATGTAATGCATATATTAATCTCATATGAGTCATGATTAAATTTAAGAGAAAGAATTCTGCAACACAAGCCAGCAACTAGAGAGATTATGGCCCTATACAATGGAATTAGTAGGCTATTCTAAGTATTGCCACTATTACGCATAAATGAATAAAATAAACACATATAGATTTCATTTTTTTTTCTTCTTCGGTCTCTTAAGAGGATGCAAAGACGATTGACAAGTGTGAAACTATAAATATTACTTCAACAATTCACTCAAAACAGAGAAAATTAAATTCTCGAGATTGTGAGGAAAGAGCGTAATCAGTATCAATAGAAATATGCCTCTGGTGTGTTTGGATTTTATCATAATATCCAATTAGTTTCAATGTTGTGCTTGTGATTGATAAATATATCCTAATGGTTTCTATGTGTGCTTGTGGTTGATTACAATACTCAAAATAGTTTCAATGTATGCTTGCGCTTGATGATGAAATCTTAATAGTTTCAATTAAGAACTTAAAAATTGTCAAACAGGAGTCAACACAAAAGATAATTAATAATTATTGCACGCAGTATGAGATATGAATTAGATAAGTACATAACTGAACTAACTCCTAAAAGTAGTACCAAACGTAATATAAAGACGAAAAAAATTCATTTTGAAACAGAGTAGACCAACACCAATGCATCAGGAATTCATTAACAGATAAAACCAGGTGGGGGGATAGTGCTGTTGGTACACTTCACGCGGTGTACAGTAGGCATTACTTAAGGTTCTTCGCAGCGTCCCTTCGACCCTTAGCTGCAACCACTTTCATGCCTTTTATTGTACCTTCGTTCATATTCTCTCTCATTCAACTTCCTTTCCACCCTCTCTTAGCAATTGTCTCACAGTTAAACCGCGTTTTTTCCCCCTGTTAAACTTTTAATGGCTCTTTACTCTCAGTAACCCTTTCAGCTTTGAGTGACCTCACAAGTCCTTGAGCTTGGCATTTTCCTGAATTTCATATTCCTTAATTAAGGAAGATCAGAAGATTATGGAAACTATTTTGCTTGAGTATTTAAAGTGTTGAGGATGCACTGTACATGAAATTATGATGCAGAGGAAAAGAAGGCAATGTTTCTAATTAGCTAGTGGTAACGATGCAGTATTTCAAGCGGAGGTAAAACTGAAAGCTTGACAATAAAGGTAAGCAAACTGTAAAGATATATAAATAATCAATGACTGCTCATTTTTGAGTAGATCAATTTTGTCTCACTGAAAAACATTGTTCTCACTAAACTTGAAACTTTCCAGTGGATGTAACTCACTAATTATCGTTTTCTAAAGAGAAAACACTATCTAAATATTTGTTATTTATTTATTTATTTATTTACTCTTTGAAAATTCGGCATCACGAAAAACTTCTAAAAGGACATGATGCGCCAGAATCTTTTGTCCTGTAAAAACAATTAGCCTTCAGAGGAAACTTCGACTCGAGGGAAAAATATCCCTAAACCTCAATAGGTTTCTGGATTCATCTTCTGTTGTAATTTGTGAACTCCCATGCAATACTTTCCAGTCAAATTGTATGAACTAGAGGACGTTTTTAGAAATGATAAAAGATTAGATACTCTGTTTTAATTGATCCAAATGAAAGTTAAACAAAAATAACTTATTCAACCAGCTACAAAATACTTTATTTTCCATCAAGGGAAGTATTAGTTAATAATGCTCTGGTTTATGATTAGTTTTCTAAAAGGACTTAAGAAGCTACTAATGATTACCTTTAGGATCCCCCCCCCTCTTAGGTCACGCCACCTCCCCCCACAAAAAAGGTGGCCATTGCTATAAAATGACCAACTACCAATATGAAAATAAACTATATAGACCTGAAAACATCAGTAACGATTTTATTTTCGTCTCTGAAATCAAATGGGCACTCGACAAAAATGGCTGAGTGAATGCAATGATGATGGAGAGTATTTTTGCCATGTTCTATTTTCCATTTTTTTTTTTCGTTTGTTTTTTTTACAATTTCCGGCGAAACTGTTTTATGCACAGAGTATTTTATGAGTTTTCTAGTGGAATGAACAATTGGCAAAAATTTGCTTTATTTTTACCCCATATAACAATTCTCATCAGTTAAACCATTAATGTTCACATAATAATATCCATATACATTTACGTCCCATTTCCTTCAACATTAAAGCTGTTTAATTAAAAAAAACGTTATATCATTATCTTCAGTTACTTTGTATCATCTTCTTTGCCTCAGTCAAGTTTTATTCGCAGACTCCCCCTTGGTCTCAGCTACGTTGCATCTGACCTCCTTTCACCTTCCATCCGTTCCACTGAGGAACGTGACTCAGATTAAATAGTCACTGCACAGTGCACACAAGATCACTCTTCCCTGTGCGAGAGTCAATTGTTTCTCTGAACCTTTATATAAAACGGTGTATATCGCCGGGGACAGATCACTGTCCCAAGCATTTTGGCTTTGAGCCCTTTACTGACGTCATCAAGTGAAAACATTTAAAAACACTTATCCCGGAGTGAATCGTCATTTCGCGCTTGCACAGAAGCAAAATTGAATCCAAAGAATTCAGCTCAAAAGGAACTACGCTGTAATATGCCTACAGATGGTTTGGATTTCTCGACACTTGTTTTATTCGCCCGGGTATTCATAAAGTTCGTCTGACCTCTATACATTCTAGGGATGTTGCAGAGAGCTTACTTGGGCCTCCCAAACGCTTGGGAACTACATCAGTTCGACGCTTGATGTTCTAACCATAGTGAAAAATACATATACATGCATGTATGTATGTATGTATGTATGTATGTATGTATGTATATATATATATATATATATATATATATATATATATATATATATATATATATATATATTTATATATATATATATATATATATATATATATGTAACTCGATATTCAGACTCAGGAGTTTTAGAACTTTCTAAAACATTCACAAATATATCTCCGAGTCTTTAAGATGATTACATCCAAACAAAACAAAGAGAGCACGCTTTCTGTCTTACAGCAGACCTAACTTTCTTATTCTTATGCTTTTCATAGAAACCATAATTAGCATGATGTAACTCAATCTACTGAGTAAGGAACAAGGGGAAGAATCTTGCTCTGATAAAAACGTGTGTCATAACGTGATGAGAACTTGAGGTTATTTGATTAATTAACTGAAGTCACTGACTGCAATTGATTACTAAGATAAAGCTGACAACTCTGTTTCTTTTAATGTAGAGAGAGAATTCTGGAATTCTGTTGGTGAAATTGCTTACATCTGATTCCCACGAAGATATACAAGGCTTCCCTCCCCCTTTTCTTTTTTTTTCTCTCTTCTATTCAGAAGTTTTGAGAAGTTAACGCGACTTTTTTTCTTTTCCCTTTTCCTAATCTCTGGCTGAAGCAACTTCCCAGAAAGGGAGAACGCTCTGGTGAGCAAGCCAATATCCTTTCTAGGAATTCCAGCTGCTTTTCTTTATTAGGAAAATTAATAAATACACAGGAGGCGTTGGAACTCGAAGGAATACATGGTGAAAAATGCTTACTACGTACAAGCTCACACCTGCGTCAACATTACCCCAAAAAAATAATACTTATTTTATTCATTCGAACTATGACACAAACTATTTTCCAATTCGAATGAATTTAAACAAAAAAATCAAACGTTAAATAAGTGTTTGTTTCTACCGCATTATTACATCCATGTCAGCATTCTGAAAACTTTGGGCTCCTGTCCCGACTTGGAGCAACGAATTTTACAATTCCCAGACTTTCAACATAAAACTGTATTCTGGTCTACCACTTGGGAGCAATAAATCAGACCCTGACGTTGAAAGTGATTTGAAAAA
>NC_087201.1:9465835-9478335 GCF_015104395.2 Macrobrachium nipponense
AGAGACCTTTCAGATTTACTGCAAGATTGATCTATACCTATTAATTAGAAATAAAGCATGCTAGTATTATCTTCAAACATACTGTCTTTACGATAACACAAAAATGAAACGAACGTGAAGCATAATATTCCTTGAAGACAACTGGAAATCACCTTAAAGTTTTTTACTGGCGATAAAAGGAGATCAAACGACGCTGCTGGAGGATCAGGAATTGGATACAGATTTTCATTTTCGATAATCAAAGAAATTTAGTTCTTGTGGCGTTGCCCATAAGTGGGTTTCATCTTCAAAATATAATCTCTCTATATATATATATATATATATATATATATATATATATATATATATATATATATATATTATATATAGCACTACATGGAAACAGGATGGGAAAAAAATAAATGCAATGAGGTAGGATGCTGGCTGGATATCAAGCTTGCAAGGAAATATATAACATAAATAATTTTTGTCCCTTCGGTAGTAAATCACTATCCTATTGCATTCAAGCTTCAAACACAGATCAGAACACAAGATCTATCATTGCTCGTTCATGTAACCATCAGTAGACCGTCCATAATCTAGCCTGAATTATGCTCATAACAAATAACCAAGAGGTTGGTCAGGAAGACTGTAGCCAACCCAGGAAAAAATTAAAATATTATTTTGAAAACCACTGTTCAAAAGATGAAGGTTTCGAGATAACCTCCAGTACTGGCCCACGAAGTGACATCCGTTGAATGCGATCGCAAGGGAACAGAGAGAGAGAGAGAGAGAGAGAAGGATCCCCCGAGGCTTATCTTTGATCAGAGTGACGAACCATCCATATGCACGCACAGGACAAGCGCCTCTTTCTCGTGACTGGCAATAATTACTGGATGCAGACGTCAAATTGGCAGACAGTAGGTCGCACATCGTAACGAGAGATAAATTGTTAACTGATTACAATCAATCGGACTGTTACTCCTCAACCTACCCTCAGCCGAATATATGCAAGTCAATTGTATTTAGCATAAGTTCGTACTGTGGTGGTTTCCTTCCATTTAGTTCCTTGCTGTCTCACCTCTAGGTTGGTTGTGTTTTTGTTTTATCGATTTCATTTTTACTCTAATGTATTTTAAATGAACTTTTAGACTATACTTTTAACTTTTTTGTTTTATCTTTTATATGTGCAGCCCAGAAGATGTAATTCTGTAAACAACTTACGAAACGTCGGCAAAATAATAAAAAAGATAGCTAGTGATGTGTGGTTTTCGTCCGTCTTCTTCTGATTATATGTATATATATATATATATATATATAATATATATATATATATATATATATATATATATATATAAAAAAATATATATATATATATATATATATATATATATATATATATATATTATGTGTGTGTGTGTGTGTGTGTGTGTGTATGTATATATATATATATATATATATATCTATATAATCTATATATATATATATATATATATATATATATCATATATATATAATACTATATATATATAGTATATATATATATATATATTATATATTATATATATATATATATAATTTGTGTCTGTGTTATTGGAGAGAGAGAGAGAGAGAGAGAGAGAGAGAGAGCCAACCCTTTTTAAATTCCTTTTCTTGCGGCAAGGAGATTTCCGATGTGCTCTTCTGTTCTCTCTCTCTCTCTCTCTTCTCTCTCTCTCTCTCTCTCTCTCTCTCTCTCTCTTTAGTTTTCTTTCTGAGGTCTAGGTGGACATACAGATCTACAGTCTCTGAAGAGGATTCATTATGTTCCTTTGTGACTTGAATCTTCGATCAGTTATATTGATTGAAAAAAATAAGACAGGAAAAAAAAAAATGAAAAAAGGCTCTCTCGGGAAGACGGTCAGGCAAAAAATAATTTGTAATATCTAATTTCTTTGTAATTGAGGCGTTTTGAATCATTATTAAAACACAAAATGAACTGAATCGTAATTGTTCGTGTGGAAAATGTCTCTGTCAAATTATTTGTTTTTTTAATATATTTACATATTCAAAACATAGTTAACGTATTCGTTTTGATAAAACCTTTTTGATCAATTTCAAATTAGCTTGGGAATATTAGTCCTTTATGCATCCTCTTCCGAGTGAGAAAGTATAGCAAAATGGAACTTTATTATAGCAAACTGCCCCTTTTTGTTTCGTATATCTTTCCTTTTATTTCAATTAAACGGTTTTAAAAGGAATAAATATGGATTTCCTCTTTGCTTTCAAAAGAGTATAATTTCTTTTATATTCTACCAACATGGTGTGTTTGGAATACGAAAGGGTTGATTTTTTACTTATATAGCAAAAAGAAAAAGAAAACTTAAACCCTAGCATTCTTTATCTGCAAAGACACCGATAATGTCATTTCAATTTGATTTTCTTCAAATCAAGATACATCATACATGATGTAGATGGACGTTCCCGGCCTTAATTTCTTTTGAACTCGTAAAGTTGCTCGGTAACTTGCTGCTTCATGAGCGTTATATGGTAAAAGATGACTGAACAGATAGAAGCTCCTTCTTTAAGTCTAATGCATTAATTGTTATCATCTTGGGCATGTTTGGTCCCATGGATTTCATCGTTTATGAATGTATATATAAAGATTATGTAAAACAAGAAACATAGCATGTGGAAATGATGACGCATCAAACTACCTACAAATGAAAGGGGGCTTATTTGACCTGAGACTTATCAACGACAGAAAAAGGAATAACGGTGAACATTAAAATACATACCAGGTGTTGAATGTAAGATTAAGAAGGGCAAATTTTTGTGGATACATTTTGTTTCTAGGCTCACTTAGAGCTCTGGTACTACAGGAGTAGAACTAATTTTTTTTTTCATTTTTTCTTCTTTCTTACAATTACGAAAACACTTGGAGCAAAATATCAGATGTAAGAGTTTGGTGCTCAAAATAATTGTGTACGGCCTGATTCTAGCTAGTACTTTAAAATTTCCATAAATTTGCAAGGATTGTTTGTTTGTTTGTTTGTATGGTGTTTTTACGTTGCATGGAACCAGTGGTTATTCAACAACGGGACCAACGGCTTTACGTGACTTCCGAACCACGTCGAGAGTGAACTTCTATCACCAGAAATACACATCTCTCACTCCTCAATGGAATGGCCGAGAATCGAACCCGCGACCACCGAGGTGAGAAGCAAACACCAAACCAACCACGCCACTAAGGCGCTGTTTTTTGCAAGGATTGGGAAACGTGAAAAATAACGTAAAAAAAAAAAAAAAAAAACTCGGTATTCAATCCTTGAGTGATTGCTGGTATTGGAATTAGCTAGGACAAGAAGTGCAAAAAGGATATCGAACTGGATAATTAAATATATATATATATATATATATATATATATATATATATATATATATATATATATATATATATATATATAAATATATATCTAGTTCACCTAATAGCGAGGAACTAAACCCACTCCGCCGACGACGACGATGGGATTCTATGGGAAAGGGTTATGTGAGGTTCGGGGTAGTGAGGGCGGAGGAAAGGGGGGGTGGGTGGAGGAGAGTGAGAGAAACTAGAATAGGGTTGGAGAAATGTTAGCAGCTGCGGTACAACTATTTTAATAATAATAATAATAATAATGCAATGGCGCGAAAGTCACAGCAATATTCTTAGAAACTGATTCATCTAAGCCTACTCTTTAACGATCAGGTTAGGTTGTACTTTTAATTCAGAGCAATGGACGGGAAACCAAACCACATTTTGACTGCATGAGGGTAGAGAGAGCAGGAATACATTTAGTTACTGATGAGCACATTTTGTAAAATCACCAGAAATATACAGTGGTTTAGGCAAAGGGTGTAAGCATCGTTGCCAGAGCGTTTCTCCGTCAGGGAAGTTTCCTGAGGAGAGAGCTTTGAAAAAACACACGCACATGATAAAATGACCTACAAACTCCTCAAAACTTCGCAAAGGAAGAGAAGATGAAAAGGAGCTTTTGGGGGTGGGGGAGGTGGGGGCAAGAAAGCCCTTTCCCCGAAATGAAGATGGACTTTATGTGTGTATATATATATATATATATATATATATATATATATATATATATATATATATATATATATATATATATATATATATGTATGTATGTTGTGTGTGTGTGTGTTACTCTTACACACTTTCCAAATGATGTATACCTACCCCAACCACCAATTCATTGTTACTACTGTGCAGTAAATACAGAAAAGATCGTCCTTCGGAGCCTTCTCACAGCTTTAAGGTAAACTTCACAGTGACAATCCTGAACGGACAAAATCAACAACGCCTTGGGTCCTCAAAAGTATTCTCTCTCTCTCTCTCTCTCTCTCTCTCTCTCTCTCTCTCTCTCTCTCTCTCTGAGACAAGCGCTGAAGGATCGAGGACGGCGCAGCTCCTAATCAGAGGCTAAGCACAAGAAATCTGAAGTGCCGCGGTAATGGTGCCGCTGATGGGCACGACTGTCATTTTTTTTTTCTCTCTTTGGGGACACCACAAAGGATGTCACCGGTCTTGATTGTCTTTTTTTTCTTTCTTCTTTTTTGGCAATTCCACACTGACGTTTTCTTCGCCAATCTAATGTTAGGGATCGTTGAAGGTAATGAGAAAAATAGCCAAAGAGATGCCTTATGGAAGTGTTGCACCGGTTATAAGCCTCTCTCTCTCTCTCTCTCTCTCTCTCTCTCTCTCTCTCTCTCTCTCTCTCCCTATGTTTATACGAGTGAGAAACTTGAGTTCATTCATCGTATCTTTGCTGACCTGAAAAAGTGATTGAGATGCTTGTCTCTCATTTAAGTCATGTTTCTCAGTTTGGTGTAGACATAAAAGAGTGATTAATCCTTACATCTTTCATATAATATCGTTCAGTGCTGCAAAATCGCGAAATTAATTTGTCTTCGGTGAACTGTAATTCACATTAATTTCTGACAAACGTACCCCATTTATAAAATGTATTTCTTGTAGATGAATACTTTTTCTCTTTTTATCCCATTCCGATATTCACTTATGGTGCTTTTTATAGCATTATTCCTTCTTTCGCCTCTATGTCCCTGGTTTTATTTCGAGGTTACATTTTGCCATGATCATGTGTCTGGCACCACTATACTTGCCACCAACACAGACCTAGTCCTGCCATTCTCTTGCAATGGTCCGCATAATCTGGATTGCTATATCGGCATAATTTCCTTTTCCTCCCATGATATTCAGAGATGGGCTCCTATTAAAGAGAATAAATATTTTATTTCCCTATCTTCAACAATCTCTTTCTTTACCTAATTTATATCTAAAAAAAACTTAAGAATCCCTTTCTTCACCTAATTTATATAACAAATAGCTAAAGGATCTCTTTCTTCACCTAATTTTTATCCTTCACTCTCTCCAAGAAGTTCCTCTTGTGCATCCTCTTCTCGGTTTGGGAACATTTCCACTTGAGCTAAGAGGAAACCAAGCTTCTTTATCATTCCTTTTTATTACTTGAACCACATCCTCTTTGTGAAAAGACAGAATTAAGTTATGAAAATTAAACATCTTTCTTTATCTTTGATTTACTTTCTTGAGGTCTTGCTTCTTTATGCAGAAAAGAAGGAATATTTTGTTTTTCTCATCTTCGATACAAGTGAATAAGCAATATATTTGTTTAGACCCGGGGCCCCGCGCTCCCTCCCCCCCTACTCCGCCCCGCCCCCCGAAAAAAATTTTGCACGACTGGTTGATAGGTGAAAAGTTCCATGTAGGTATTTGGTATACCATGGATAATAAAAAAAAAGAAGCAAGATTATTCATCTTAGAGATACAATCTTGATAAGGAAATGCCTTTTCAAAGATTTTTATTTATCATGTGGACAGTATGCTCAAGTTGTCAAATATTCGTATATGTGAATTGGTCACAGCAATGACAATTTAATTTACAATATAATTGTAAGAAACAATATAATACTATTTGATTCATTTTGCAAAAATGACCTTTCACTTGAGGATACTTTCATATTACTACCACACAGTTCCACAACAGAAATTCAACTGTAAGAGACTACAGATCTCTTACTGAATATTTCTACCACGGATTTCTTTTCGCATTTCGTATATACAGAATCCTGAAGTCTACTAAACACTGGAATTATCTGTGAAATAAAGTATCATTATAGGCAACAACAACGAAAGGATAATTTAGGCCACCACTGGTAATTTGGTGTAGAGAATCTGATTCAGAAATCATAAAAAGGGTAAAAAGTCAATCGATTGGGTCCTTTGGAAAGCAAGTCTGATATTTTCCTTTCACTCAGTGAGGCGCGGAGAATGCTGTAATTTCGATGTCTCTGATAACGTCCATACGACATAATTTCACACGAGGAATTAGTTCATATCAGGGATGACCCTCTAAGGAAGGTATATATCACGGTTATCACCAGCGGATAAAACGTGCAAAGAGAGAGAGAGAGAGAGAGAGAGAGAGAGAGAGAGAGAGAGAGAGAGAGAGATAGGAGTCCTCTTCTAAAACAGAAGATAAAGTTTAGAATTCATACCGACTTACGACGGAATTTGTTACAAGATTTTAAGACGGGAAGGAACAAAGAGAAAGCGATAGCAAACTGTATTTCTTGGAGTTCAGGACAAATTTCACTTAGTGTTGCATTCTAACGGTATGGGATCTGCCATAACGCAAGAGTCACTCTAGAAACTAGCGCTATCTAGGAGCTTTCGCTCTTATTGTGTCTAGTTTCTTTCTTTGTTGTAACTCATCCCAGGTGGGAAAAAATGTAAATAATTCGGAATAATTGGAGGGATCGATGGGAGGGAAGTCTATGGTGGGACGGATTCTGTAGCTACTCCAGATATTTGAAAAAAAAAAAATTGCAAGATTGAGCTCACGATAAATGTGGAAGTACAAATCTCATCGTTTAATGATGAACTATCTACGAAGCTACAGAAGATGATGCTGCATTAATTCTACGAACTGGATCTCCTTCCTGATTCAGCAGTTATGAGTGAATGAGAAGCATCATATTTCGTGGAAAATAATATTATTAATTAATATAAAACAAATATACAAAATGAAAAAAAATTATTTAAGATGCTGACATATACAATAAGGAAATATTTTATACGTCAGCTTTCAAACAATATTGCTACTGGCATTGTATATTTGAAACTTCTATATATTTCTTCCTTGCCACGCGTCTTCTCCACCTACATATAGTGATTTGTGCCGGAAAGTATTAGCGAGGTCTAGAGAATACCAGGTCAACCTTTCCGCGCAGATAACTTTTGGTCGGATTATGACGTCAGATATGCTAGGCCGGGTTTAAAGGCACTGTTTATGACAGTCTGCCATTTGTTTGTAAATAAAGCTGGTGTTTCGGTGCAAAGGCTCTTCCTTTTATCTATTGTAAACTGCTAAAATGAAACTGTTCATTACAAAATATTCAAGTTGATTGATCTAGGTATTAGCTTTTCGGCCACTTCTTAATATGTGTATATATATATATATATATATATATATATATATATATATATATATATATATATATATATAAGTCCATATCACATTACCGTGATTCATATACATATATCGACCTACAATGTCCTTTAATATCTAATTCGCTCTACCTCGGAATTAATATATTTTCGTATATGCTTAACCGAAGGGGAATTTTTTCTCGATAATAGATTTACCTGTACTTGGGCGCGAACGCAGGTACATTATAAATCCAGGGACGTCAGTGGAAGCGATACCACCCAACCGCGAGAGGCTTAAAGGTATATGTCGTCTCTCACCTCAAATACTTTCTCGCGCTGAAGTATTCGTTGGTTTGGAGACAACATCAACCCGCCTCGGACTCCGGTAGTTTAGTAGCGCTTTTGACAACACGTAGCATTTTACATAAGTCATATCACATTACCGTGATTCATATACATATATCGAGCTACAATGTCCTTTAATATCTAATTCGCTCTACCTCGGAATTAATATATTTTCATATATGCTTAACGAAGGGGAATTTTGTTTTTTTCTCGATAATAGATTTACCTGTACTTGGGCGCGAACGCAGGTACATTATAAATCCAGGGACGTCAGTGGAAGCGATACCACCCAACCGCGAGAGGCTTTAAAGGTATATGTCGTCTCTCACCTCAAATACTTTTCTCGCGCTGAAGTATTCGTTGGTTTTGGAAGACAAAACATCAACCCGCCTCGGCTCCGGTAGTTAAGTAGCGCTTTTTTGACAACACTAGCATTTTACATAAGTCATATCACATTACCGTGATTCATATACATATATCAGCTAAAATGTCCTTTAATATCTAATTCGCTCTACTCGGAATTAATATATTTTCATATATGCTTAACCGAAGGGAATTTTTTAATTTTTTTCTCGATAATAGTTTATTTTACCTGTACTTGGGCGCGAACGCAGGTACATTATAAATCCAGGGACGTCAGTGGAAGCGATACCACCCAACCAGCGAGAGGCTTAAAAAGGGTATATGTCGTCTCTCCACCGTCAAATAACTTTCTCGCGCTTGAAGTATTCGTTGGTTTGGAGACAACATCAACCCGCCTCGACTCCGGTAGTTAAGTAGCGCTTTTGACAACACGTAGCATTTTACATAAGTCATATCACATTACCGTGATTCATATCATATACGAGCTACAATGTCCTTTAATATCTAATTCGCTCTACCTCGGATTAATATATTTTCATATATGCTTAACCGAAGGGGAATTTTTTCTCGATAATAGATTTACCTGTACTTGGGCGCGAACGCAGGTACATTATAAATCCAGGGACGTCAGTGGAAGCGATACCACCCAACCGCGAGAGGCTTAAAGGTATATGTCGTCTCTCAACCTCAAATACTTTCTCGCGCTGAAGTATTCGTTGGTTTGGAGACAACATCAACCCGCCTCGACTCCGGTAGTTAAGTAGCGCTTTTGACAACACGTAGCATTTTACATAAGTCATATCACATTACCGTGATCATATCATATATCGAGCTAACAATGTCCTTTATATCTAATTCGCACCTCGGAATTAATATATTTTCATATATATGCTTAACCGAAGGGGAATTTTTCTCGATAATAGATTTACCTGTACTTGGGCGCGAACGCAGGTACATTATAAATCCAGGGACGTCAGTGGAAGCGATACCACCCAACCGCGAGAGGCTTAAAGGTATATGTCGTCTCTACCTCAAATACTTTCTCGCGCTGAAGATTCGTTGGTTGGAGACAACATAAACCCCGCCTCGACTCCGGTAGTTAAGTAGCGCTTTTGACAAACACGTAGCATTTTACATAAGTCATATCACATTACCGTTGATTCATAACATATACGAGCTACAATGTCCTTTAATATCTAATTCGCTCTACCTCGGAATTAATCTATCATATATGCTTAACCGAAGGGGAATTTTTCTCGATAATAGATTTACCTGTACTGGGCGCGAACGCAGGTACATTATAAATCAAGGACGTCAGTGGAAGCGATACCACCCAACCGCGAGAGGCTTAAAGGTATATGTCGTCTCACCTCATATACTTTCTCGCGCTGAAGTATTCGTTGTTTTGGGAGACAACATCAACCCGCCTCGACTCCGGTAGTTAAGTAGCGCTTTTGACAACACGTAGCATTTTACATAAGTCATATCACATTACCGTGATTCCAATATACAATATATCGAGCTACAATGTCCTTTAATATCTAATTCGCTCTACTCGGAATTTAATATTTTTCATATATGCTAACCGAAGGGGATTTTCTCGATAATAGATTTACCTGTACTTGGGCGCGAACGCAGGTACATTATAAATCCAGGGACGTCAGTGGAAGCGATACCACCCAACCGCGAGAGGCTTAAAGGTATATGTCGCTCTCACCTCAAATACTTTCTCGCGCTGAAGTATTCGTTGGTTTGGAGACAACATCAACCCGCCTCGACTCCGGTAGTTAAGTAGCGCTTATGACAACACGTAGCATTTTACATAAGTCATATCACATTACCGTGATTCATATACATATATCGAGCTACAATGTCCTTTAATATCTAATTCGCTCTACTCGGAATTAATATATTTCATATATGCTTAACCGAAGGGGAATTTTTTTCCTCGATAATAGATTTACCTGTACTTGGGAACGAACGCAGGTACATTATAAATCCAGGGACGTCAGTGGAGCGATACCACCCAACCGCGAGAGGCTTAAAGGTATATGTCGTCTCTCACCTCAAATACTTTCTTCGCGCTGAAGTATTCGTTGGTTTGGAGAACAACATCAACCCGCCTCGACTCCGGTAGTTAAGTAGCGCTTTTGACAACACGTAGCATTTTACATAAGTCATATCACATTACCGTGATTCATATACAATGTCCTTTAATATCTAATTCGCTCTACCTCGGAATTAATATATTTTCATATATGAAGAAGGGGAATTTTTTCTCGAATAATAGATTTTACCTGTACTTGGGGCGCGAAGCTTTTTGGTACTTATTTAAATCCAGTATATGTGAAGCGATACCACCCAAACGCGAGAGGCTTGAACCGTCTCTCTCAAATACTTTCTCGTACGTATTCGGGTGGTTGGACAACATCAACCCGCCGAACTAGTAGTTAAGTAGCGCTTTTTTACTTAACATGTAGCTATTTTACATAAGTCACACATTACCGTGATTCAGACATATATCGAGCTACAATGTCCCTTTAATATGCTAATTCGCTCTACCTCGGAATTTATATAGGGACAATTGTACTCGATATATGTATGATCACGGTATGTGAGACTTATGTAAAATCTAGTGTTGTCAAAAGTCTCTCTCAACTACTCGCGCTGAAGTGATTCGTCTGGTTTGGAGACCAACATCACGCCTCGACTCAGTAGTTAAAGTAGCGCTTTGACAAGGCATGTAGCACGTTTACATAGTACCTTTAACTACATCGACGGTTATGATCATCTAGCTTATCGAGCTACAGTGTCCCTTGATTTTATCTAATTCCTGCGTCGCGCCCAAGTACCGGTCAAATCTATTATCGAATTCCCCTTCGGTTAAGGCATATATAAAATATATTAATTCCGGGAGGTAGGAGCGATTAGATATTAAGGACCATGTAGCTCGATATGTATATAATCACGGTAATGTGCATAAAATGAACAAAATATTGGTACTTGTACCGGTGTTTTGTCAGCCGCTACTTACTCCCGGATGTATATGACTGATGTAAAATGCTACGTGTTGTCAAAAGCGCTACTTAACTACGATCGGAGTCGAGGCGGGTTGATGTTGTCTCCAAACCAACGAATACTTCAGCGCGAGAAAGTATTTGAGGTGAGAGACGACATATACCTTTAAGCCTCTCGCGTTTGGGTGGTATCGCTTCCACTGACGTCCCTGGATTTTATAATGTACCTGCGTTCGCGCCCAAGTACAGGTAAATCTATTATCGAGAAAAAATTCCCCTTCGGTTAAGCATATATGAAAATATATTAATTCCGAGGTAGAGCGAATTAGATATTAAAGGACCATTGTAGCTCGATAGATATGAATCACGGTAATGTGATATGACATATGTAAAATGCTACGTGTTGTCAAAAGCGTACTTAACTACCGGAAGTCGCGGCGGGTTGATGTTTGTCTCCAAAACCAATACGAATACTTCAGCGCTTAGAAAGTATTTGAGGTGAGAGACGACATATACCTTTAGCCTCTCGCGTGGGTGTATCGCTTCCACTGACGTCGATTTATAATGTACCTGCGGTCGCGCCCAAGTATTTAGGTAAATCTATTATCGAGAAAAATTCCCCTTCGATTAAGCATATATGAAAAAATATATTAATTCCGAGGGTTAGAGCGAAATTAGATATTAAAGGACATTGTAGCTCGATATATGTATATGAATCACGGTAATGTGATATACTTATGTAAAATGCTACGTGTTGTCAAAGCGCTACTTAACTACCGGAGTCGAGGCGGGTTGGGATTGTTGTCTCCAAACCAACGATACTTCAGCGCGAAGTATTTGAGGTGAGAGACGACATATACCTTTAAGCCTCTCGCGGTTGGGTGGTATCGCTTCCACTGACGTCCCTGGATTTATAATGTACCTGCGTTCGCGCCCAAGTACAGGTAAATCTATTATCGAGAAAAAAAATCCCCTTCGGTTAAGCATATATGAAAATATATTCCGAGGTAGAGCGAATTAGACATTAAAGGACATTGTAGTCGATATATGTATTATGAATCACGGTAATGTGATAGACTTATGTAAAAGCTACTGTTGTCAAAAGCGTACTTACTACCGGAGTCGAGGCGGGTTGATGTTGTCTCCAAACCAACGAATACTTCAGCGCGAGAAAGTATTTGAGGTGAGAGACGACATATACCTTTAAGCCTCTCGCGGTTGGGGTGGTATCGCTTCCACTGAAGTCCCTGGATTTATAATGTACCTGCGTTCGCGCCCAAGTACAGGTAAAT
>NC_087201.1:9483335-9490835 GCF_015104395.2 Macrobrachium nipponense
GCTGAACTTTTGCTGAGTTTTGTGCTGAATTCCTTGGAGAATGGATAAGCATTAACATTGGTGATGTTTTTATTTTGTACTGATACCAGTGATTTTGATGATAGCAAATTTTGGTGATTTTGTGATAGTGATACTTCTGATACTGATTTTTGTTATACTAATACGTGGGTGTTGTAATCCTATCAAGGGTGGTGAAATATTTTTTTCGAATTTGGGAGGACCTAACAACACATTATTTTATTTCCCCCTTTTTTTATGAGTTCAGCAGATAATTGCTTGACATCTGGTGAGTCGGGACGATAGTTAACAGTGCCGTTGATTTTTCTTTCTCCTTTTTTGGAAGTTAGCCATCGCTGACACAAGTTTTTTTTCATCATGGGTGAATTTGAATTTATTTTTTCTCTCCAGTTGGTGTGAATATTTTTTATTATCTCAGTTCGTGACTCAGAGTCATTGTTCGGGAACGTGTTTGTGTTTCAGCTATTTGATGCTGCAGTGAGATATACGGGAGAATTTTTTGCACGTTTTGAATGCATACGTAATGGCACTGCATTTTTTCTCTGGATATTTGTGTTCCAGAAATTGTGAGTTTTCTTGCACAATACCTTTGTTGTATTTGTGACAACTTTGTGAGAGATAGGAAACTTGGTTAAGTTTTCTAGTGGCCTATGCCGTAGTGCATATGGAGAAGTCTTGGCTAAGACCCTTTGAATTTGGAATTCTGTTATAAGGAGTTGTGGCACATTGGTGATTTTTTCTAGAATTTTCTAGACAGTTTTTATTTGCCGAGATTTTGCCCTTTTTTTTAGCAGTTATGCTAAATGGAGAGAGTTTTATAGTTTTTGACTATAACATTGAGTTATTCTCTGGAGAATTGAGATATATCATTTGGAGTTATAATTGGAGGTATATATTATTTTGGAGTTATAATTGAGATATATTATTTTGGAGTTATAATTTGAGATATAATATATTGGGGATATATTTTTGGCCATTTTTTATATTTGCCAATGTGATATGAGCTATGTTTAGTTCAATTATTTTGCAGCCATCTTTGTTGCAAATGGAGACACATTTTTGAGGAGATTATGGGGCAATATTTGTGAGTGTGTGAGTTAGATGCCTTGAGTGCACATTTTTTTGGAGGTAGGATTTCATTTTTTTGATATTCCTTCTTGATGATTATTTTTTGGAGCCTTATTTTATTCCACATGGAGTTATTGGGGAAATAGAGGTAAATATTTTGTATTTGCCGAAATAGAGGTGATTAATATCTGTTCCTGGAGTGGTGGTTATTTATTAGCATATGGCTATCGGAGAATAAGAGGGAATATATGTGGATGTGGTTATTAACCAAATGGAGGAAATATTTTTATATCCGGAGTGGTGTTATTATTAATATGGTGTCTCATAATGGAGTTGGAATTAATCTTGGGCGGTTGACCCTTTTTTTGTGGTTATGGAGTTTTTTTTTTTTTGAGCCAAGAGAAGATTTCTGTGATTCTTTCTCTTTGGTTTCGTGACTATTTAGAGGCGAGTGGCATTACTGCATTACGAGTCCTATGGAGGTGTGTGCATTTTTTATGTTCACAAGTGTGTTATTTTGGAGACATATAATTGGGCTGTGTCATGTTGAGAGAATAAATCTTCGAGACAAATGTTTGAACACATTAGTCATATCCTGGAGTTAATTCTGTGAAATGTGTCAGTTAGACCTTTTTCTGTAGAATCATGAGTTTTCCAAACTTGTGTGTTTGACTAGACATTTTTTATGCTGCTGTTTGAGCATGCGTCCGCAGGTGGATTTTTCTGCTGACAAGCGATGTGATGAGCCGTGTGCTGACTTTTCCTCTGATGATGATAGATCAGAATTTTAGCAATATCTGGTAATGTTGACAATAGCATTTCATGAAAGCGCATGGGTAAGAGTTTGCTTTCTGGCAAATTCCATAACTTTACATGGAGCATTTCTTGGGGAAAAACGCGGGGGGGAGTTATGCATATTATACATGTATTATGTATTTTGTGATTGGGGGAAACCTACTTGTGATTATCCTTTTTTTTTATTATTTTTCTTCCTTTTCCTTGAGAGATGTAATTGGGGGATTGAGCTTAAATGGCATTTCTTTTTTTTACCGGGAGATGTGATTTATTGGGAGTTGTTATTTACGTAAATGGGAGTTTGACATTAAGTCTCATTGCACTTAATTATTGAGCAGTAAGGGGTTTTCGCTGTTAAACATTGGAGATTTTTACTGATTTTGTGGGTTGTTCAGATATTGGAGCTTGAGAGAACATTATTTGGGTCTGGGTGTGTTACGTGATTCTTTTTTTTTTTCTTTGGGCTCGTTACGATTTTTTCTTTTTTTTTTTTTTCTTGTGATAACATTCGAGTTTGAAATGTGAGTGCAGAAGTCCGTGGAGTTGCTGTGATTTCTGAGTTGTGTGTGTGCTGATGTGTGAGTTTGGAGAATTGAGTTGGAGAACTTGATGTTTTTTTTCTTTGAGGGTTGTGATAATGACTTATGATTTAGTAGTCATATTAAAGGGAGTTAATTGGGAGACGTTCAGTTAATATTTCTGACTTTTTGAGATCGTTGTTTGATAGAAGTAGTATGTCTGGGTTAATTTTCTTAGATTGACCAGCGACTTGACTGACATACTAACACACCAAAAAGTCATTTCCCGACGCCAGCAAGACGTCCACCAGCCGTGCAGAGAGGTTGCTGCCGTTTTTGGTGATTACGAGAGTTTCCACGATGGTGATCGCGAGAATTTTACAGCGTGTCTTTTGGGGATCTGCAGAAGCCGTGAGAAGTCTTCTACAATGAGGGAGGCATTCCGTCTTCCTACAGTCTGCTACAGGAGCAGCTACTTGCAGACATAGAGGGATATTCAAGAATCCGAAGAGAGAAAATTCTAGTGGTATATATATATATATATATATATATATATATATATATATATATATATATATATATATATATATATGAGTGTGTGTATATTTATATATGTGTGTGTAAAAATGGCAGCAGGGACTCAAGTATGCACTAGAGAATGTGATTGCGATTTGGCTTGTCAAGCTACAAAATCCGTTCCAAGGACACACAAATGTCACTTGAGTCAGCAAAATCACTTGGTATCTATCGAAATTAACTTTTATTCGTTTGAGGTCAGTACTAAAACAAATGGGATTTTAATCGTTTTATTGCTTTATTGACTAAATTTAGCATGGTTATGAAAGAATTTAAAGTAAGTTATGAACCGGACCCCCCCATTTTATGGTTTTTCGCAATATGGTCGTTAATGAAACTTACTAAGGGCTTATGATAAAATTTTGTTCACTTATTTCTTCTTGTGCAAAGTCATTCTAAAAAACTGTACATTAACATAATAACTTGATATCACAAAACATGAAAATACTTTCATTACTGAACTACCAAGTTTCCCCTTTTTATTCTTACAATTGATGATGATGCTGTTAAATTTGTATTATTCTAAAGGCCTCCTCGTTTCATAATGTAAATAAGTATGTACATTTTGATACGCTACGACCAGCAAGGTCTACATATATCTCCCAGTGCTACTTACTCATATTACACATTATTAATCATAAGTGTAGTTTGATATTAGAGTGCTCTTCTTTTTCGTGTTGAAAAAATTCTTGTTATTTTAAAAAAAACTTTCTCGTAAACAATTCCTTACTTTCATTAATCACTGTCTAATCTCATTAGTTTTCATGAATTCATTGATTTGCTTATTACAATACGTTTACCTCTGAGGTTACTCAAAACAGTGCTATCTATAAAACCAAGGAGTGATCCGACCTCCAGGTACTCGAGGCACGTGCTAAAATCTATTGTGAAATAAAGTGTTGTTCAACCAACGAAAATTAAAATAAATACGTTACATTTTATCAGAAATAATTGTTCTCTACTGTTTAACATGCACATTATTTGAGGGCCTCAGAACCACAAGGTGTAAACGCCACTTTGTTAAAAATGAGTAAATTGCCCTCAAAGTCTAGCATTCATTACTCTGCTTCTAAGAAAGATATTGATTTAAACTAAGTTTCATATGAAAGCCCTACCCTTTATAAATTTTGTGTAAAATTAAAAAAAATATTGTGGGGGGCGCTTGTGCGCTAGCATTCAAAATGTACGCCTAACCCCCCCACATGTGTATATTTTATTCATAACCAGCACTTAAACCATAATTAAATGTGTAAAAGGATAATAAAGTGTTATTATATTCGTGTTATAACAGCAATAATAGTGATAATAATAATAATAATAATAATAATAATAATAATAATAATAATGATGAGATGATGATAATAATAATAATAATAATAATAAGTAATAATAATAGCAATAATAATAATAATAATAATAATAATAATAATAATAATAATATAATAATAATAATAGTAATAATAATAATAATAATAATAATAATAATGATAATGAATAATAATAATATTTAAAAAAATATAATATAGTAATAATATCAATAATAATGGTAATACAGTAATATTGGTTAATAATATTGATAATAATAATAATTATAAAATAAAATGTATTCACCATGAAAATACTGTCGTGGTATAAAAATCATGGATGTTATGCTAATAATAATAATAATAATAATAATAATAATAATAATAATAATAATAATAATAATAATAATAATAATAATAATGTGAAGACGAGTGGCTAAAGAGTGCATGGGAAGAAGGACTAATAAAAGTAGACGAAGACCCAGAAAAATACAGAGACAGGAGAAAGACAGACGAACAGAGGACTGGCACAACAAACCAATGCACGGACAATACATGAGACGACTAAAGAAACTAGCCAGCGATGACACATGGCAATGGCTACAGAGGGGAGAGCTAAAGAAGGAAACTGAAGGAATGATAACAGCGGCAACAAGATCAGGCCCTAAGAACCAGATATGTTCAAAGAACGATAGATGGAAATAACATCTCTCCCATATGTAGGAAGTGCAATACGAAAAATGAAACCATAAACCACATAGCAAAGCGAATGTCCGGTACTTGCACAGAACCAGTACAAAAAGAGGCATGATTCAGTAGCAAAAGCCCTCCACTGGAGCCTGTGCAAGAAACATCAGCTACCTTGCAGTAATAAGTGGTCGAGCACCAACCTGAGGGAGTGATAGAAAACGATCACGCAAAGATCCTCTGGGGACTATGGTATCAGAACGGATAGGGTGATACGTGCAAACAGACCAGACGTGACGTTGATTGACAAAGTCAAGAAGAAAGTATCACTCATTGATGTCGCAATACAATGGGACACCAGAGTTGAAGAGAAGAGAGGGAAAAAATGGATAAGTATCAAGATCTGAAAATAGAAATAAGAAGGATATGGGATATGCCAGTGGAAATCGTACCCATAATCATAGGAGCACTAGGCACGATCCCAGATCCCTGAAAAGGAATCTAGAAAAACTAGAGGCTGAAGTAGCTCCGGCCTCATGCAGAGAGTGTGATCCTAGAACGGCACACATAGTAAAAGAAAAAGTGATGGACTCCTAAGGAGGCAGGATGCAACCCGGAACCCCAACACTATAAATACCACCCAGTCGAATTGGAGGACTGTGATAGAGCAAAAAAAAAAAAAATAAATAAAAAATAAAAATAATAATAATAATAATAATAATAATAATAATAATAATAATAATAATAATAATAGGAGTATTGATAATAATATTATTAATGATAATAGCAAATAATAATGATAAGTTTCATATGAAAGCCCATACCCTTTATAATATATTTTGTGAAAATTTAAAAACAAATATTGTGGAGTGCGCTTGTGCGCTGGCATTCAAAATGTACGCCTAAACCCCCCCCCCACATTTGTGTATATTTTATTCATAACCAGCACTTAAAACCATAATTAAATGTGTAAAAAGGATAATAAAGTGTTATTATGTTCGTGTTATAACAGCAATATATGTGATAATAATAATAATAATAATAATAATAATAATAATAATAATAATAATAATAATAATAATAATAACTAATAATCGTACCCATAATCATAGGAGCACTAGGCACGATCCCAAGATCCCTGAAAAGGAATCTAGAAAAACTAGAGGCTGAAGTAGCTCCGGGCCTCATGCAGAATAGTGTGATCCTAGAAACGGCACACATAGTAAGAAGAGTGATGGACTCCTAAGGAGGCAGGATGCAACCCGGAACCCCACACTATAAATACCACCCAGTCGAATTGGAGGACTGTGATAGAGCAAAAAAAAAAAAAAAAATAAATAAATAAATAATAATAATAATAATAATAATAATATTAAAAAAATATAAATATAGTAATAATATCAATAATAATGGTAATACGAGTAATATTGGTTAATAATATTGATAATAATAATAATTATAATAAAATGTGTACTCACCATGAAAATACCACCGTCGTGGTATAAAAAATCATGGATGTTATACTAATATAATAATAATAATAATAATAATAATAATAATAATAATAATAGGAGTATTGATAATAATATTATTAATGATAATAGCAAATAATAATGATAATACGGTAATATTAGTATTGATGATGTTGACCATGATATCGTTCCATCATCATAATGTTTGAGCCATTAAAATAATCATCACCAATATCATAATAATAATCAAACAAACAAATTATAGAAAAAATAATACTACTACACACACTACTTCTCTAAGAAAAGCAAATATTTTAGTCTGTACTCGCCATGAAAATACTGTACATCCGCTAAAGAACTTGAAAATAAGGGGAGGTGGGGAATGTAAACTGTGCGGTGATTGGCCGACACTTACGGCCGCCTTTGGGGAAAAATGCTGATTTGCTTAGAACTGACTACCCGCTTAGTGACGCGCGCTCTCATTGGCTCACTCCTGAGCTGCGCACGTACGTCCTTGTGGTTCTAACTGAGCCCTTATGAGGCTGTAACCTCCGCACGACACAACGTTCATTCATGTAAACAAAATCGATCATTCCTACTGCTCAAGTAGGGATTTCGACCTTTTTGAAACTCCTGAATAGCATAGAAATGCAACAAATGACAGAGGAAACGTTGCCAAATCTACTGGTACGCCTAACTCAATATTGGTGGGGGTGGCGTTTTACAACTATGTGGTTCTGAGGCTTACATTTATTTTAACAATTTTATTCTAATAAATAAATCGCAAATATCCTAACCTAAAATTCCTGTATCTTTACCTCAACACGAAACACCTTTTCCAGACTTTTTTAGTTTTCCATAGACCTTTCCTAACCTCCCAACAAGGACAACAACAAAGTAGTGCGGAGACTTACTCTCCAAATAAGCGAAAACACGAACGTTTCTGATACATTACCCATAGCTTCCTTTCTCCTCATCAATTAATGCTTTCATTAACCTCAATTTCCACGAATTGAACTATTAAAAAAAAGTCTAAAAAGAGCCCTCTGAAGTTTTTCAAAG
>NC_087201.1:9500835-9508335 GCF_015104395.2 Macrobrachium nipponense
TTCTGCGTAATGTAAAAAATTTACGGATATTTACAAGCCATGTACCTGCCCGGGGAACGAAAATGTGAACACTTTCTGTAGTTAAAAAAATGAACTGGTGCCATGGATTAAATTTATTATGGAAATGGAACACGGCTATAACCTCTCCTTTTTGGATTCTATAATTTATAGAGCTATCAATGGGCTTGGATTTAATTTGTACACAAAACTGACTAATACTTATGTCTAAGTACATCCCTGCTTTGGGGTCAAAGCAATAAAATAACATCCTTATTTATGTGAGATATACATATAACCCAAAAAACTACTATTAACACCATCCATATATATATATATATATATATATATATATATATATATATATATATATATATATAGTGTGTGTGTGTGTGTATATATATATATATATATTATATATATATATATATATATATATATATATATATATATATATATATATTATTATGACTGGTAAAAAATGTTCTGTAATACAGAATTCCATCTAATAAAAGGAGCCCATAAAAACACCAAAATGTAGAGAGAAAAGTACTATATTTCAGAGACTGCTGTCTCTCTCTTCAGGTATATGAATGAGAAAAGTTTACAGAAAAGGTGGTATTTATACCAAGAGATTCGTCCACAAGTAAGCCAATTTAGGTCACCCCCTGCTGATAATCTTCCTTTAATCTTCTTAAGCGATGGTTGAATGAACACTGCGTCGACGATGTCCGATGTCCAATTCCCTTTTGAGATGTTCATTACCTGCTTCTCTTTTATTAAGGTCGATTCCATCATTTGTCCTCTGTACCGGCAGTTGCTGCTATAAATTACACGTGACATATTCCAGTTTATTCTGTGGTAATGTTCATTTATATGGTTGAAAATAGCCGAGTTCTGTTGTCCATACCTAACTGACCGTTTGTGTTGTATTAATCTCTGGGGAAGTGATTTACCTGTAAATCCGATGTAAGATTGGTCACAGTCCTGGCATGGATTCTCATCATACCCAGAGTCTTTGGGCGATGTCTTTTGTTGGACGTTAATCAGGGATTTGGCTAAGGTATTTGGGTAGGTAAATGCAAAAGGGTTGGATTTCCCAAGGGTGTGAGTTACTCTCTTAATCGTCTCCAGGTGGGGAATTTTTATTTTATTGTTGGGTGTGTGCTCTGGTCTTGTCTTTAGGGGTCGGTAGAAAATTACGTTTGCTTTTTGAATTGCTTTCTCAATTATATGGTCAGGATACTTTAAAGATGAAAGTTGCTTGCGAATTAGTTCAAATTCTTTTTCCAGGAAATCTGGGGAACAAATTCGTAAGGCTCTTAGAATAGGTTGCTAGCTAGACCTATCTTGATAGTATTGTCATGATAGCTAAAGTAGTGAAATATATGAAAGTGAGAACGTGGTTTTCTGTATATGGTAAATTTGTATTCTGTCGTGTCTCTGATTATTAAAACATCAAGAAAAGGAATTTGTTGTCTGTTTCCCATTCAACTTTAAATTTGATGCTGGGCACTAATGCGTTTAATTTTGAGAGGAATTCATTAAAATTACCCCACTTATTATCCCAAAAATTGTTAGTATGTCATCCACGTATCTCATCCACAGCATGTTTTTGGGTTTTATTGCATTTATTACTGTAGTTTCAAAGTATTCCATGTACAGATTGGCTAAAATAGGACTTAAAGGACTACCCATACTACACCCGAATTTTTGCTTGTAGAATGATTCCCCGAATGAAAATACGTTATTAGATGCACATAATTCAACTAACTTTATTATTTTGTCAAGTGCCAAAGGGAAATGATCTGAACTAGGGGGATAATTTTTCCCTTAAAAACTGAAGAACGTCCTGTACTGGTACTTTTGTGAATAGGGAGTCTACGTCAAGGCTTAAAAGTTTTATGTTGTGATGTGGTATATGTGCTTCTCTGAATTTGTGACAAAAGTCTTCCGAATGTTTGATGTGACTGGGAGAAAAACAAAAAGTGCCTAAAAAAAGGAGAAAGGGGAGGCCAGCTAACCATTTAGAAATTTTGTAATTGAAAGCTCCGGCGCATGAAACGATGGGTCTGAATGGAAGATTGTCTTTGTGAGTTTTGGGAAGACCATAAAAGTAGGGTAATTTAGGATTAATTACTTTAAATTTCTCTAATAGTTCAATACTCTTTTTGTCTTGGCCAATTAATCTTACTTTCCGAAAAAATTCTGTGGGAACGTTCTGGAGGGGATTTTTCGTCAGTTTTTCGTAAGTATTTGTGTCGCTAAGGAGCTGGTTGATTTTGCGAGGTAGAAGACTTTGTCCATTATTACAATTTTGCCGTCTTTGTCGGATCTACTTATTATAACATCTAACGTTTTTTAGCGAGTGGATGGCTATCATGAATCTGCGGGGAACAAAGATATTTCTTATGAAGGTCAGTTAAAGCATTTAGTAACACTCCTTTTAAACATATCTCTTCACGGCTGTAGTTTTTGTCAGATATGAATTTATCAAAAGCTACTATGAAGTCTAGGTTGTTTTTGCGGTCTGGCATAAGGGCAAAGGATAAGCCTAAATTTAAAACTAAATGTTGAGTTTACAGTAAGGGGGGTGTTTGGATAAGTTTAAAACTTTGTCTTGTTGTTCAAGATTATTCCATGCGCTATTATCTATTAGGTTATTTAACTTAGCCAATCTGTACATGGAATACTTTGAAAACTACAGTAATAAATGCAATAAAACCCAAAAAACATGCTGTGGATGAGATACGTGGATGACATACTAACATTTTGGGATAATAAGTGGGGTAATTTTAATGAATTCCTCTCAAAATTAAACGCATTAGTGCCCAGCATCAAATTTAAAGTTGAATGGGAAACAGACAACAAAATTCCTTTTCTTGATGTTTTAATAATCAGAGACACGACAGAATACAAATTTACCATATACAGAAAACCAACGTTCTCACTTTCATATATTCACTACTTTAGCTATCATGACAATACTATCAAGATAGGTCTAGCTATAGTCTGTCCAGAATGACATGAAACATAGAGTAGGTTTCCGACGTTGCCGCTTTGCGCCAATTTCATTCATTAAATCTCACTTAAGGCGAAATAACAGCGCAAGATTTGGCATACACTATGCCACATCTCTCTCTGTCTCAGGTCAGGAAGGTTAAGAAGCTTATCACTTTGGTTCTGATACCCAAGCGTGACGGTTTAAGATGGAAGGCTCCCCACGACAGCAATTAAGTGCTCAGACGACGAACGTCATATTCAATGTCCACGAGTACTTCTAAAGGGAGAAAGACATTTTTTTTACTAAAGCAGTGCCTATTTTCAAGAAAATGTCTATTAATTTTATCGTTTCATTATCCTAACATCCAAGAAATTGTTTTAATGGAGAAAAATATTATTTTATGAAATATTTGATGTTTGGCACATTCATCAATTCTACAACAAATATGGTAAGAGAGAGAGAGAGAGAGAGAGAGAGAGAGAATGACGATGCCAGGCTACAGATATCTTCAAGAACCTGACAACACATTTGATAATGTTCAAATAAAAATGATTCAATCAGAATTCAAATTATATAAAGAATAAAAGTTAAAGCTTAATGAGTAATAAAGCTCGAAAACATTGAGTACATTAAGATTCCAGTATTGTACTGAACTAGATTGATCGTAGGGCACAGAACGTTCAATTTTATTTTCATCCGAGATGGATCTCTTAAAAGTTGTAGAAAAACTGTGATATGTATTAAAGGACACTTACTTGTCTCCCGTACTTTATATGGTGCTCGAACTGTTCCTAAAAAATTTTTTTTTTATATGAATGTTTTTAAAATAAACAAAGCAATGAACTTTATGAACTGTTTTCGAAACACAAGTCAACTTAATCCACAACAAACGTTTCAGCTTTTGTGCACTGGAAAGATTCAGATTATAGGATTAAAAAGGAAATTTTACGACCGTATTAAAGGACCCGGAATGGAAGGATGCTGGGATTAGCTTGAGTCAGATTAAAAGTCTTGAGGAAGTTTGGCATCGTCGCAAACCTACTCGATGTTTCATGACATTCTGGACAGACTATAGCAACCTATTCTTAAGAGCCTTACGAATTTGTTCCCCAGATTTCCTGGAAAAAGAATTTGAACTAATTCGCAAGCAACTTTCATCTTTAAAGTATCTGACCATATAATTGAGGAAAGCAATTCAAAAAGCAAACGTAATTTTCTACCGACCCCCTAAAGACAAGACCAGAGACACACCCAACAATAAAATAAAAATTCCCCACCTGGAGACGATTAAGAGAGTAACTCACACCCTTGGGAAATCCAACCCTTTTGCATTTACCTACCCAAATACCTTAGCCAAATCCCTGATTAACGTCCAACAAAAGACATCGCCCAAAGACTCTGGGGTATATGAGATCCCATGCCAGGACTGTGACCAATCTTACATCGGATTTACAGGTAAATCACTTCCCTAGAGATTAATACAACACAAACGGTCAGTTAAGTATGGACAACAGAAACTCGGCTATTTTCAACCATATAAATGAACAATAACCCACAGAATAAACTGGAATATGTCACGTGTAATTTATAGCAGCAACTGCCGGTACAAGAGTCAAATGATGGAATCGGCCTTAATAAAAGAGAAGCAGGTAATGAACATCTCAAAAGGGAATTGGACATCGGACATCGTCGACGCAGTGTTCATTCAACAACGCTTAAGAAGATTAAAGGAAGATTATCAGCGGGGGTGACCTAAATTGCTTACTTGTGACGAATCTCTTGGTATAAATACCACCTTTTCTGTAAACTTTTCTCATACATATACCTGAAGAGAGAGACAGCAGTCTCTGAAATATAGTACTTTTCTCTCTACACTTTGGTGTTTTTATGGGCTCCTTTTATTAGATATATATATATATATATATATATATATATATATATATATATATATATATATATATATATATATACATACATATATATATATTCTCGTAAACAAATGCAGTTCAACATTTGAGTTGGCATAATTTTCCATCCCCTTTCTAACATCTTTATTCAAGAGCTGAGCATTTGATATCCGTCATAAGTTTCCAGTGACAATATGCAAATTTGAATAACACCCGCAAGTCGTAACTGTCGACCGAAATGTTCGTATTTTGCATCATGAAGATTAATTTTTACATACCCACCATTCCTCGACAGAAAACGGTGTTTTTTTTATTTTATGATGCCTTATGCCACTAATATCTACCAGTCATATTTTTATTCATGATCCTTTACGCATTCCTGTAAATCTTACTTGTATATCAATAACTAAAAATGTGTTCCCCAAAAAAATTTTTAAAAAGAAATTCCTTCTAATTTTATGGTACTCTAATTAAGAGAAGGCATGATCCGCCCTCCAGCTTACTCGGGGGTGTATGCTAAAATCTATAATCAAATAGCTCGTTGTTTCACCAACGAAAATTTAAATAAATACGCTATATTTTATTGGAAATAATTGTTCTGTACTCTTTAGCATGCACAATATTTTTTACATTTTTATTCAAATAAATAAATCATAATTATCCTATCTTTAACCCAAAGTGATACACCTTTTTCAGACTGTTTCAGGGCTTTTCTATAGACCTTCCAAACCCCGCCCCCCAACAAGAACAACATCAGCAAGAAGAAGAACAACAAAGTAGTGTGTAGGCTTACTCCCCGAATAAGCGAAAAATGACAAGTGTGTAGAAACGGCGGCGAGAGAGAGGAAATAAAAGTCGAGTATAGCTTGTGATATTTTTCTCTATTCGCAGTTATTCTGAAATGGTGTTTCTTAGAGCAAAACCATGAAACAATCCCATCTCTCTCTCTCTCTCTCTCTCTCTCTCTCTCTTATATAGTGTCCTAGGTTACTTAAGGAACTCTAATCTCTACTGATTTTCACATAAAAATGGGAATATAACGAAATAATGAAATAACTCATTCCCACACCACTGCTTTGCATATACTGGTTCGCTTTGCTCCTCAGTTAATAAGTCTTCCACTTAACCCCAAGAGGCTTCCTGTCAATCATGTCTTTATTATGGCTTTCAAAACTCCTACCTTGACACCTGCCTGTCGGTTGATCTTCAGTCTAAAAACGGTCGTCGTATGTGTGTGTGTATATATATATATATAATATATATATATATATGTGTGTGTGTGTGTGTGTGTGTGTGTGTGTGTGTGTGTATATATATATATATATATATATATATATATATATATATATATATATATATATATATATGACTTCTAATACTATGTATCAGTCCTTCGTCAATGGCTTGGAAATAAAGTCGAAACCGATCAGGACCTACACCTTGTCTCTTATTTTTCACGCTGTCGATATGTGTGATAAATGAATCACGTGCTCAAAGTTATTATATCATTATATATATATATATATATATATATATATATATATATATATATATATATATACTATATATATATATATATATGTATATATATATATATATATATATATATATACTATATATATATATATATATATATATATATATTCAATATAACAAGCTACCCCGATTTGAGTGTAGCTACGGGAGGCATGGTTTGATTTCATATATTCCCTCTGGTATACTAAACCGGAACTCCTACATATAATGTGACGCTTTGCGTACATTGTACCATAAGGGAGTATTTTAGGATATGGACCCTACCACTAATTATACATTTACCGTATGCTGTGCTGCTTATAAACTGGGGGTAAACTGTATTATGTATGTGATAAGGATAATTTTCTTCACGTTTCAGTTCTTGTTCTGCGCGTTATTTATTTTCCGATATTTTCTTACTCTTGACGAATGTGGCCAACAACTGTCGAGATGACATGCTGACATAATTTCTGAAGGCAATATCCTGGTCCTTCCTTATCTTCTTGTGTTTATATGTTCTCCTCTTTTCCGTGCGAGATTTCACTCATGCTTGAAATAAATAGTTACGAGAAATGTATTGTCCTGTTTGTAAATAACTCTGCCAATGAGTTCCCGTGAGATATACGAAGGATTACGAATCTTATTCGGAAACGAGACTAAATGATCAACTACTAGCGACCTAATGACTAATGTTAACCGTGTTTTATCATTCTATGGTGCGATTACTTTACTTGTTTACGTAACATATTAAAATTCATAATTAGGATTAAAATAACAATATATGATTATTTAACCTCTTGCGACTTACGAGAAAATGCTAATGAATTTTTCCAACAATTCATACTTTGTGATATTTTACGTTCATGCGTAAGCAAACATTCACTAACAGTGCTCTCTATCTCTCTCTCTCAGCCACCAACACTGAGTCCGGAAAGACTCCATTGTTGACTGTACCAATCCTTTCAACATCAAAGTCGCCTCAAGCGGAACTTCAAATAAATGACATTAACAGGAAACAAACTCAGCCTTAAAAAGCCAACAAACTCACATCTAAGCAAAGAAAGTCGACTGAGGAAT
>NC_087201.1:9513335-9550835 GCF_015104395.2 Macrobrachium nipponense
ATAATAATTTCCCTTGCCATGGACTGCAGATCTGCATGTTTCTAGCAGTTCAGTTATTCTTTTATGTAGAATAATACTCATAGATGTATGGATTCTATGTAAATATGGCGTAATCGAGTTTTCTGTGCAGCATGTAATGATATATGAAACTCTCAGCCACTGCTCATGAAACTCAGCCGCAGCCTATGAAACTTTCACCAACAGACCGATGATGGACTGTGTTGTTGGCACAATAGCGGTGCCATGCGCACGATCATGGTTAACTTCAACCTTAAATAAAACAGAAATAACTAAGGCTAGAGGGCTGCTATTTGGTATGTTTGATGATTGGAAGGTGGATGAGCAACATACCAATTTGCAGCCCTCTAGCCTCAGTAGGTTTTAAGATCTGAGGGCGGACAGAAAAAGTACGGACGGGCAGACAAATAGCCATCTCAATAGTTTTCTTTTTGCAGGAATCTAAAAGTGATTAATCTCACAAACAAACCTTCTTAACTGATAATATAAGAGGCTTTTGATAAGTAAAAAAAAAAAAAAAAAAAAAAAAAAAAAAAAAAAAAAAAAAAAAAAAAAAACTTTTGAAAAGAAAAGTTATCTATATTGCGGTGAAATTGAGACTGAAACGAATTTAATTACGTTATGAATAAAAGTGGCAGTTCAGTGGTTGCATCTGGCATTTGAAAACATACAACGTAAGAATGATATAAGATGACTGAATACCTCGGAAGACGCATTCAACAATATACTAATATAATAAAGATCCAAGAGAAGTATCATGTAATGTAGAATGAAGGGTATGAGGTTAAATGATGCAACAGCAAACAAGGCGTGATCCTACATCCAGCTTACTCAGGATGGGTCAAGATTTTCCTCTCATGAATAAGCTGTAAACATTACATTCCTAACTTGACGTGAAGTGGTCTTCGTAATTAATACTCATACTTAGTATTACTCATACTGACAACCAAGATGAAATAAAAAGGACGCAAATTAAACAAATTCATATATTCTCAGTTATAAGTGGAAACAAAAATAACTGAACTAAATTCAGTACACCAAATAAATTAAAACTTGCCAAAATCTAAAGTCAAATAGAGACTTTTATCACAAACGAAATTAAAATACGCCATATTTTATTACAAATCATTTTTCGGTACTGTTTAATTTATATTTTTTTTTTTTACATTTTCATTCAAATTAATAAATCATAAATATCCTATCCTAAAATTCTTGCATCTTGTAATTTTAACTCAATATATTATATATCTTTAAATCAACGCAAAGCACCTTTTTCAGGTGTTTTTGGCCTTTTCCATAGGGCTTTCCTAACACCCTTCTCCCCATCACCAACAACGACAAAGTAGTTTGATTAAACGAAGTTAATATAGTCAACATAATAAGTATAGTGCCTGAACCATCAGACAAAGGTAAATTTAATAAACAAAAGAGGTGATAGGTGAAGAGAGAGAGAGAGAGAGAGAGAAGAGAGAGAGAGAGAGAGAATATCCCTTAAGCATCTTTAGTCAACAACCTATACATACCTCCAACCAGCCCTTCTTATATAAAAAAAAAAATATAAAACAATAACAGACACGAAAGCGAGAATAAGACTGAAGACATCCTTTCTTGTGCCATAATAAAGCAAGAGAACTTCTTTCGGCGTCATTATTGTTCCACCTAAATTTCTTGCGCTCTCTTTTAGTGGCCGAGTTCATCCATCATCCTTTTCTCATCCCTGAGGGAAATCCCCCGATTCCTCGGGAGTGTCTTTATCGCAGCAGCAGTCTTTCGTCTCTCATTAATCCTTAATCCTCTCCACAGGCAAGTGATGACTGCGCTGCGTAAATGATCGCATAAAATAAGAGAGATATGATCTAGTGATTACCTGGTGCTTATATCACGCAAAAGTTAGATTGCAAAATGAAAATTTAAGCTTTGCCGCATCATTTTGACATTCATCAGACGCATTATTATACAGAGATTATTGGCGTAATCCTCACAAAATACAAGGCTGAAGTATTACGTAATGGTAATGAATATAAATTTAATTTTACCTGAAGCAGTGGTGGGAGGAATTTATCTCTAGAAATAAAAGATGAGATATCAGTGTGTTTTCTGACGTGTTTTTGTAACAGCTTCACGCTTGAATGAAATGTAGAAATTGAAAGCTATCTACGTATACAATATTGGTAGCAGAGACCACGAATGAGATGGGCAAATTGATTCACTGCTGGCGCTTGTAATCGAGAATTTTTATGTTATTATGGATGCTGGAACTTTATAAGCAGTAATTGCATATGTCTGTGATAAAAATGGAAACCGTATTAACAACACAGTAAAAGTCCTTCTAGAAAAGAATATGGATGAACATTTATGCATCCAAATTTTCGTGTGTAGTTGAAACAAAGATATTTTTTCATTTCATGGATATTTCATGAACAAATAAAGGATGCACGTTATGAATTTTGCAATGATAATCGCCAGTGTCTCCATATTAATCACCTCATCACTGACAAAAAAAATTAATTTACAAATTAATTTCCCAGTAGGGCAAAAGGCAATGAACTTTAAGTTTGACCTGCATCATAATGAAGTCTGTCTCAGGTGAAGGAAGGAAGGCGAGAATCAGAAGGTAAAATATGATGGACAAGTAAATGGTACGTGAATGTTTACGAACAGTTTAGATAAAAGAATAATCTCAAAATAGGAAAGAAAATTGAAATTATTTTTAAGTTTATCGAGGAAATCTTTCAAACCCAAGCTAAAAATGGTTAATTTTTTTCATTCCTATTTATTTGTATTATGATACAATTAACTTTAGCTCTTGCTTAAGTGTTTTCACATAATGGGGATGGGGGGGGGGGGGGGGGGGGGGTTAGGGTATGGATTTTGACCTTAAATTCAGCAAATATGCTGTACTTGAGAAAAAAAATCCCGAAATAAGGAATTAATGTTCCAATTTTTATGATGAGAGAGAGAGAGAGAGAGAGAGAGAGAGAGAGAGTAGAGAGAGAGCTAGGTCCGTAATGTTAATCTTTTTCAATAGATTTAACTAGGCTATGTGACTATTAAAATTAACCTCAATTGAATAGTTATTTTTAGAAGAGTATTCTATCTAAACAAAATTTATAAGGTTGCTAGTAACAAAAGTTTACAGTCACCTCTAAAGGACACAAAATCGGAAAATCAACCAAATGTTCCGCGCATTAAATGTCTTACAACAAACAACAACGAAATGATCAAACAAAACCACATACAACTTCTAAAGCGAAAAAAATATATGGACCCCTTCAGAGGACGACCAATTTTTTATCAGAGAAAAAGATAAGAAACTTTGTAAAAATAACTATTGAAGTAATTTCCGAAAAGGGAACAGAAATAATTTACTTCAAGCCTTTCATTTACAATGTTTCTTTTCCCCGTATCACTCTTTTGCACAAGGAAAAACACAGAATTCTCGACTGAGTGAAAGACATCTGCCACGAATTACATTGGGCAGCTTGAATACTGATTAGCAAACCCCACTAGAGCTCTCCTTTTCCAACATTCGACAAAAAGTCCAAAACCTGCTGTGAATCGGTGATCTCTTACTCAGTTGAGGTTATCAATTGCATCAGGCTTACTGATATATCAAAACCCTGCCCATGAAAACAGTGGAATGATTATGTAAGGTTAAAGTAATGGACTAAGTATAACTTGTGTAAAGTAAAATAAGATTAAGTAGAATCTTGTGTAAGGTTAAAATGAGGATTAAGTAGAATCTTTTGTAAGGTTAAAATAAGGATTATGTAGAATCTTGTGTAAGATTAAAATAAGGATTAAGAAGAATTTTGTGTAAGGTTAAAATGAGGATTAAGTAGAATCTTATATAAGGTTAAAATAAGGAATAAGTAGAATCTTGCATAAGGTTACAATAAGGAAATTAAGTGAATCTTTGTAAGTACTTTAAGGAAAATAGGTAAGGATAGTTAAGTAAATCTTATGTAAGGTTAAAATGAGGACATTGGAATCTTATTATAGGGTAAAATGAGATTAAGTAGTTAGGTTAAGGTTTTATTTGGATTCAGGTTGGAGCACATTGGGGGGTTAGAATGAGAAAAGGATTTGCATCCATTTGTAGCCCACATTCAAGTCGATGATGAAGGAGCTTCGCCATCAACGCCGTTTACACTTGGTACCTGGCAGGCAATGAGAGAGAGAGAGAGAGAGAGGTGATAAAGTATTCAATTAGACTCGGTTTCACTGTGGAACCACTCAAGTACACAGACCCAAAGTCATACACAAATGTACAAATAAAGTTGGGAGTAAAGAAAAAAAACTGGCAAAAAATAGTTAATATATAACTAAATTTCCTCGGATTAGGTGAATTTACAATATTAATTTTGGTGAATATTTCCAGTATCTATTGTCCTATTTAGAGAGCACACTGATGTTAATACCCTTTTATTTATTTCCCTGTCCATAGTCCTCTCCACTAAAAAAAATTATAATAGTGATTTCGACATCAAATATCAAGCAAAAAATATTGACTCTCCATTCAGTTTCCCACAACTTTAAATCATTTTCAGGTATTGGAATCAATTCCATCTTTATCATTTTTCTACCGTCTATTTTATTTCAAGAACACATCAGTGCAATGAAAGTGGTTCCTCATTAATCTTAATCTAAAGGGCTAGGTTGGAGATTTCCAATGGAGAGTAGGCTTCATCATTTTCAAGTAATCAAAAGCTCTCTATATTTGTAATCTTCAGGAAAGTAACTACATACAATTGCACAGTATTATGTGAGACGGATACCTGTGGGCACTAAAGGAGCAGGAAGCACCAGACTTAACGGAATGACGCTTATAAACACAGGATAGGTTTGTATGCTTCGCTGGGCGTCATGCCATACACCATACACACAACACACACTCACAGACAAGCATACATAAATACATTCACACACACGGGTATGTATACATCTGTGTGTGTGTGTGTGTGTGTGTAGATGTGTATATGTTAATGTATATACATACATATACAGAATGCAAAGAAACTTGAAGCTTCCAATTCCAATAACAACAACTATTTTGTGCTGATACAATCAACAAGGGGATCTGTCACATACTTCTCAACCGGATTTTTTCTCCTCAACTCTCCCCTACTTCTCAACTTTCATAAGCTCTCGGTTATAAGGACGACCGGGTTATTCTAACCCTACAGTCACAAGGAGAGAGAGAGAGAGAGACGATAAGAGAGAGAGATTGAGAGGAGAGAGAGAGCCCTGGAGAGAGAGAGAGAGAGATATTTATGGTCTCATAAAAAATACCTGTATACCTATTCCCGTGCAAAACTGAATGTACGTGGGGATTTTATCCTTAGTATTGCCCTAATTAAATTCTTGCGACGAGAATCTTCTTAAAAGAGGTATTCCAGCTATGTTTTAATCCTTGTCTTAATATCTCGTGTTAATATCAAAGCCTGCAATGCCTAAGAACAAGCAGAGATGTTTACGTGTATACGCCACCGTCCGGCCTTACGCATGGTTTCTTTTTCAGTACAACATCTCATTTAGTTGGCGTCAAAATAATTGTAATATAAATAAGGTCAGAAAAGCTTTTGGTCTCCAGTATATTTATTACACGGCACACCAAACTCGTAATAAAAAAAATTATTATCTAAAACGTAATTTTTTTTCTATAACCCCGCATATAATGACCTTTTCATCAAATTCAGAACATATGCAAAGGACATACTCAAATCTATAAGATTCCCTCATATGATTAACATAATTGCCAGAGGATTTCTTCAAGAAAAACTAAATATTCTTGTTTTCGACTGCTTCATAGCTTCTTCGCTTGCTTACAGAAAACAACGTTTCTAAGTAACTGCGTAGTTTCATTTCGTCATTTTTAAAATTAAAATACCGCGAAATTTGATGGAATTCGTTTTTCTCATTTATTTTTGGAGGCACATATCTTTTAGCTATTGGAACACAAGTAAGATTTACAGTAATGCGTAAAGGCGCATGAACACAAATAAGACTGGCAGATATTAGTGGCATAAGGCATCATAAAAAAAAAAAAAAGTTTTTCTGTCGAAGAAAGATGGGTTTGAATAAATTAATCATCATAATGCTTATATACAAACATTTCGGTCGACGGTTACGACTCGCGGGTGTTATTCAAATTTGCATACTTGTTACTGGAAACTTATGACAGATATCAAATGTTCATCTCTTGAATAAAGATGTTAGGAAGGGGATGGAAAATTATACCATCTCAAAATATTTAGCAGCAATGTGTATGTATATATATATATATATATATATATATATATATATATATATATATATATATATGTATATATATATATATATATATATATATATATATATATATACATATATATATATATATATATATATATATATATATATATATATATAATGTGCATGTTAAACAGTACAGAAAAAAAATATTGATAATAAAATATAGAGTATTATTATATTTTGTTTTATTTTACGCTAAAAGTTAGGAATTTAATGTTTATAACTAATGCATGAGGGGAAAATCTTGCATGCTTCCCGAGTAAGTTGGAGGTCGGATCACGCCTTGTTAATTTTATTCATAGCAGTAAAGCAACATTCACAATTCAAAGAGGACGGCAGTTGCCCTGAATGTGCTTATCATGAAGTAGCTGAGGTTAGGAATCAGGGGAGACATTAAAACACCTTTATATTATGATAAGAAGAGAGAGAGAGATATATACAAAAGTCCTACCAGTAATACCATATAGCCATTCAGATGGCTACAAGTTATTGAATAATTAATTAAGCAATAATATAATAATATATATATATATATATATATATATATATATATATATATATAGATATATATATATATATATAGTATATATAGGTATTAAGTGATGGTATTTTACTACAATGTAATTTTTAAGTATTTTTTAATGAAGTTTTTATAGATTTAAAAATATTTTTTTAAGCTTATGTTGGATTTGGTATTGTTTAAATTATCTGATGAAATGGTAACTATATGAGGTATTTCATGTTCATGTTAGTGTCTCTAGAAATGTAATATTAAAGATCTCTCTCTCTCTCTCTCTCTCTCTCTCTCTCTCTCTCTCTCTCTCTCGTGCGCATGAGGACATTTTTTTTTACCCTCATAGTCGATTCACATGAAGAAATACTCAAACATAGTGTCAGGAATCATTATTTCTCTATTTAAATTTTCACCACCCCCCGAGGTACAGAGTTTTTAGAATGGAGAGAAAGCATAAAGAGGGGAAGGGGAGAGTGAAGGGGGGAAGGAAGAAAGAGGGGAAGAAATTGGGGGGATTAAAACCCTCAGAAACTATAGATATCGATTCACACAGGGAAGTATGAGTTCTAGTTACATATATATATATATATATATCCCATATACATTATATATATATATATAATATATATGTATATATTGCTATATATATATATATATAATATATGTATATATGTATATATATATCTATATATATATATTATATATATATATATATATACTCATATACGTATAGATAATATATAGAGATAGATATATATATATATATATATATATATAATGTAACTAGAACTCATACTTCCTGTGTGTTTAATCGATTATCTCTAGTTTCGAGGGTTTTCATCCCCCCTCTTCTTCCCCCCCTCTTTCTTCCCTTTCCCCCCTTCACTCTCCCCCTTCCCCACTTTATGCTTTCTCTCCATTCTAAAAACTCTGATACCTCGGGTGGTGGTTAGATTTTAAATAGAAAGAAATAAGATTCTGAAACCTATTGAGTATTTCTTCATGTGCGCAGAGAGAGAGAGAGAGAGAGAAGAGAGAGAGAGAGAGACGAGAGAGAGAGAGAGATCTTTAATATTACATTTTCTAGAGACACTAACATTGAACATGAAATACCTCATATGTTACCATTTCAATCAGATAATTTAAAACAATACTAAATTCAACATAAGCTTTTAAAATATTTTAATGTATAAGACTTCATTAAAAAATACTTAAAAGTACATTTTAGTAAAAATATCATCACATAATACCAATATATATATATATATATATATATATATATATATGTATGTATGCATAATGTGTGTGTGTGTGTAATATGTGTGCATATGAATGTATTGATAATAATTGTTAGCAACATCTACTTTCGTCCAGTCATTATTTAGAGTAAGCAAAGTGTGTCTGGCACTCTCTAAGTCTTAATTGCTTAATTAATTATTCAATAACTTGTAACCATCTGAATGGCTACAAAGCCAGAGATAGTATAACGTAGATAAAGATGAATGCTACCTTAATTTGCTACTATATGGTATTACTGATAGGACTTTTGGTCATATCTCTCTCTCTCTTCTTATCATATTATAAAGGTGTTTTAATATTTTGTGTGTATTCCTAACTTGAGCTACTTCATGATAAGCAAATTGAGGGCAATTGCTGTCCTCTTTGATTTATGAATGTTGCTTTACTGCTATGAATAAAATTAACAAGGCGTGATCCGACCTCCAACTTACTCGGAAAGCATGCAAGATTTTCCTCTCATGCATAAGTTGTAAACATTATATTCCTAACTTTTAGTGTGAAATAAAACGTCCTCAAATCTAAGGTCAAATAGAGCCTTGTTTCAAAAAAAAAAAAATAAATAAATACTCTATATTTTATTATAAATATTTTTTCTTTACTGTTTAACATGCACATTATTAATTTTTTTAACATTTTTATTCTAATAATAAATCATACATATCCTACCAGAAAATTCCTGTGTCTTTAACTCAACGAGAAACACCTTTTTCAGACCTTTTCTAGGCTCTTTCATAGACCTTTACCACCAACCCCTATACCCGGCAACAACAACAACAAAGTAGTTTGCATGCTTATTCCCCATACGGGCCAAATTATAAGTAGGCAAAAAATACTTGCCAGTTTTATGGAGAAATAAAAAATAAACCTATTAATAACTAATTGCTTAGGTTAGCAAGGTCAAGCACGACCCGAGGGGCGTTTCAAGTCAAATTTCCCATAAAAATAAAGTTCCTGGCGTTAACAACAACCTCGTTTAACGGGGCAAATTTTTCAGCATTCTAGTGCATACCGAATCTTCCATAATAAACGTATTTTCTTAAATTAGATGGAAAATAAAGTCAAATCTGCTTTTCATAACCTTGGAAATGACTTCCTGTCCACAGTTAATAGCTTACTCGTGGAGTAAGCCTACAAACTATTTTGTTTGTTGCTCTTCTTCTTGTTGGGGAGGGGTGAGCATGGAAGAGCCTAAATAGGTCTGAAAAAAAATGTTCTGCCTTGAGTTAAAGATACAGGAATTTTAAGATAGGATATCTATGATTTTATTCATTAGAATGAAAATGAAAAAAGTTACATAATATTCGTATTAAACAGCAGAGAACAATTACCTCTAATAAAATATAGCATATTTATTTTATTTTTTGACCATGGATATTAGCACGTTTGAATTTACTTATGCATATGAGGGGAAAATCTTGCATGCGTCCCGAGTAAGCTGGAATTCGGATCACGCTTTTATTTTTATCTTAGAAAATAATTTAGAAATATGTTAAAATTATTCCCTACCTTCATTTTCTCCCGAACACATTTGACTTCGCCTTTCTATTGTTCTTATTTTTTTTCACCGATGCCTGAATGTTATAAGAAGTCGTTCATTACACTGTTGAAAATATCATTCTTCAGTATGAACGGTTAAATATGACATTTTTTAATCATCTGTCTGAAATATTGAGCTGCTTCACTTTGACGAGCAGTTCATTTGTATTTTACAGAAAAGTAAAAAAAATTTCTGAGACTTATCCCACCACATACTGACAACACTTATATTATCAACGTTCTGTAATGATAAATGCCGATGGGAAACCGCCATTTTACTTTGAGAGCTGCAACCTTTTTCTGAGCAGGCAAGATTGGATTTCTCTAATATCTCTGGCGTTAGGGAGTCAGCACTGGATGACCGCGTATTATTGTTCAACAACGGGAACAGTCAGGAATTGTAAGTTTGCATTAATACGACGGTATATTACATTCAAAATTATGCTATCTGTTTTTACGTCCGAGTGCACATTGTACACATATTTACGGATGTATTGAAAAATTTGTTTGCTCATATTCGTAAACGTCTCATACTGACTTTATGTGTCAAGAAAACTTTGAAGCTAAACAGCACGGCATGAAAAAACAAATGAAATAGTAAATACTGCACTATCAAACAAACATATGATACGATGATTCCTTATCATCACCAGCGACGGACTAGTTGAAATCTATAAAAGAAACTTTGTTTTCGGAATATTATTATCAAGAAAGACTCAATGCCATAAACAATTCCAAATAATGGCCACCAGACAAAAAGGATGTTTGTGTTTGGAGCAAAATAACAGAACACTTCTTATCTAAACCGACGTAGACAGAGGACACCTCCAACTCCCATCTTGGCCGTTTGTGTTCCTGAAACCGGAGAGGTTCTTAGCATGGAAAGAACTATGTGCAAAGGCTTGATGTGGTGGGGTTAATGTTACCATTTTTGTACTTGTTTTCATTTTCACTGATTTTATCTGAAAGTCTCAACATCCTCAACATTCATATTTTCATTATCGTTTGCTACTCTTGATCGTGGAAAAGATGAGCTTTTGCTCTCAGCTATAAATACTTGCACATTTCTCTCTGAATTAAAAGGTATGATGCTAATACATATTCTTGAGCGCGTACTTTTAACCAAGTATCACTGTAGAAATGGACTTTGGTTAACCGTCACGTGGACTGCAAAAAAAAGCAAAAACCTAACGTTGGACATATTTGACCCCTCAGATCAACGGGCGTGGGTACGTATTTCATCGGCAGTTTCTAAGGCAATTAGTTGTATGACTTACTTATAATAAAACTTACAGCCCCGGTGAAAACGTTACGGTTCCTTAAGTGAATTTTGAATTACTACCATTTTTATTATATGTAAAACTGACACACTAAAATTAACATTAATTAAATTATTTATCTCTCAAAGGAATAATTTTGTATTTGAGAAGTCAGTGGGTATTCATGAACCAGTTAGTGATTCATATTCGTTTGAATTTCCGTAAAACGATGGTAAACCTTCAAAGGCTGAACAACATGTAATTCATTCAGTCTATTTACTGAACAATAACTGATCTTCCAGATGACTATGTGTAGCTTTATTCTTGTTTTATGCTACATTCAGCGTATGATGAAATCTCGTTTTGACTGAAAATAGGACTCGGATCAGGATTTTTATTCAACGTAAAACAATATTTGGAGTGATCTGTGAACTACGCTTCTTTCAATTTCCTCAAAAGCCGACAGAGAATGTTCCAGTCATTCATATTTCTATCGCGTTCCCAACCTGAAGGCGTCAATGGATGATGTATGAAGGGCGCTGCTTGAGACTGAATCATCTCGCCACAAGAGAACAGTGACGCGATTGAACTGGAAGCAACTTTGGAACTGATGGTGTTATATTTTCCTGGAAACTGGCAGTTCATGGCACTCTCATCCCTCAAGGGGATGGAGGGACTAAAGTCGAAGAATTACAACCAAGGGGAGAGAGAGAGAGAGAGAGAGAGAGAGAGAGAGAGAGAGAGAGAGAGAGAGAGAGAGAGAGCGTGCAGGAGCTGAGGATCACAACAGCATTAGTCTTTGGATAGGATAAGTTTGGTTTATTCCATATCTGGTATTGCTTTTGTCTGAGCTTTATTCCTGGGAATCATCACTCCCCTTTCTACAAGATCGTTTCTTTCCTTCTTTTAACGTCTAATACACAGAAAAAGTGAGTGACAAGATATCATTTTGTAATATGACAAATTTTTCATCTGGTTAATGGAATCGTCGTGATCATTGCCTAAACGGCCTAAAAACATAATAAATGTTTTGTCCTATAAAACTTGAAAGAACAAGTTGCCTAGATCATGGAATCAAATGGATTTCCTACGTGACCTAAATAAAAATTTTTTATCAAACTAGAAAAATATATTATATACCCAGTTAACAGCTTGATTATAAAACTTCAGACTGCGAATGTGATTATCTAGGGATATATTCCGAGTAGGTACCTAAACAATGTATATATATATATATATATATATATATATATATATATATATATATATATATATATATATATATATATATATAGAAGGTATAATATTGTCTTGAAATATAGTGGGTTCCCTAATCTTGATATTATCAGAAAGAATATTTTGATTGAATTCTAAATAAGACCTGAGTTTTTTTTATGGAAATAGTTAAAATTGGTCGGTAAATTTGCACTAGAAAAAATATTCAGAGTGACCTACGAAAATAATTTGATATCTCGCTGTTGTGGCAAAATAAATATTTTGTCTGTACCGTGACACTGGTAAGACAGCAAACCTGGCTGACCTCTAGTAAAGCTCCCAGAATCTGATGGAACAGAAACAGGGGGCATATCGTATATATTATGGAATTTGGATAAAAGATATTCTTACTGACTTCTTGAAACCCCTGAGGTTTTAATATTAGAGGAGCAGGAGAGATCTTCCTCAATAAAATGGTATATATTGGAGATAATATATACATCTGCTCCCTCTCTGCAAGAAGTTGCACTGTTTATTGTAATTAGCCTCGGTTCCTAGTTTCATGTTCGAAGGCTTCTTCATTTCCTATTTAGCTGCATATTTCAAATTCCTCTTGACTCTTGATTAAAAGTAGCTTGTACGTATATCAATGTTCTCCTTTTTGCTTTAGAAGTGCTCATGTTTATGCCATCTCAGTATTAAATACTAATTAAGTATAGGGGTGAATCATTCCTAGGTCTTTATTACCGGATTTCCAGCTATTGCAATGAGTGAATGAGACTACTGATCGATTGTAGGCCCTTCACGCATCTCAAGAACTTTCCATACAAGATAGAATCAAGGCGCTGATGTTCTTGTTTATTTCTTAGATGCTCCTGTAGAGAAGTCTGTCTGTCTCTTCCACTGCAGTTATAGACATGTTAATGAATACAAACAAGAAATAAAAGATGAGAGAATGCTACTGTATTTCCAGTTATGTAACAGTAAAAACGTCCTCCTTTAAATAGGCCTAATTTTTCGTTACAGCCGGAAGATCCCTACACCAACACGTCGATGGAGTAGCAAGCAGATCTAAATTCTAGATATTCAAGGAAAATACGACAGCGTTTTAATGTTAACAAAGATTACCACGTGCGATATATATATGCACCTAAATGATCTGACATCACTGAGCTCTATTTCAAACTTAAGAGTTAACTTACAGAAGCCATGTTGACACGCATAGCCATAATTTTTTTTAATATTGCTCCGTTTAACTTACATGTTTCATGCTACGTTATAGAATTTCTTTTCTCTGTAAAGCTCATGAGCTGTAATTTATTATATGTTAAAAAAATCTATAAAACCAATATAGAGCAACCGTATAACGAGTTGAAGTTAGCAGAATTGAAAAATGTTTTGCACTTTTTTTTTATTTACCAAAAAACACTAAAAAGTGATACTTTAATTTTTTTTATTCAGCACAAAATGGAAGAAAGTTGCCTTTATCTTGATATATAACTCATTACTATTTGTGTTAGTTATGATATAACAAAGGGAAATGAAAAAAATGCAAAATATGCGCAGAGTTGTACTCGTAGGCTATTTTTCAGAAAATCACCAAAAATAGTTCGAGATATCTAATTTTTATTTGCAAGGTGAAAAATAAATATAGCTTACGGTACATATTTCATTACTATTTGTGTTCTGTCTGACGATGCATGGCCCCAATAAAAAAAGTAAACAAACCAAAAAAAAATCTTTGGAAATTGGTACACTGAAATATCTCGTTTTTATGTACAAACTGAGAAAGTTCAATCATTTTCATTTCAAAATTACGTAAAAGTCTTTACTTTATGACTATTTGCTTGGTATGGCACAATTCCCCCCATCAACCGACCCAACAACCGCCCCCCCCCCCCCCCCCCCCCCCCCCCTCCCTCCCCAAACACCCACCAAAAAACTCGCAAGGGTAATCCGGCAGAACTTAGCCAGTATAGAAAATTTCAAGTTACTTGAATGTTAAAAAGATATATAATTCATAACTATATATGTTAAGTATTACTGCCATGGACAAATTATGGGTATTGTATAAAAGTCTAATAAATTTGCAAAAAAAAAAAAAAAAAAAAAATAAATAAATAAAATAATTAATAAATAAATTGTAAATGCTGAAAAATAGTAATAATTTTGAAAATGCATAAGCAATATTAATTGGTGTCAATAATCGTAAACATTTTCTCAAAAAAAACTATACACTCGAAAGCACAAACAATAATGAAAACTTGCATAAATTACATAGGAACTACCAGAAAATAAAGCACTGTACAATATACTATATATATTATATATATATATATATATATATATATATATATATATATATATTATATATATATATATATATATATATATATACAGCTCTATAAAATAGTACATACATGAAATGCAATCTCTGGTACTCACCACCAATCCTGGTCTTCCATATCCTACCTAATGCCTAATAATAGTTAGCTCACTTTAAGGGGTCTAATTTCGCGTCATATGCTATTTTGCCTCTTCCGCTCAGAGAAAATAAGTCTAGTGAAATTGACGACAATGAATTTCTTTCTTTTCATTGTAAAGCGAATGAGTTGTAAGTTTATTATATGCTAAAACATGTCCATAAAACCAAAATAGAGCACCCGTATCATGAGTTGAAGTTAGCCGAATTGAAAATGTTTTTACCAATATTTTTAAATTCACCAAAAAACCACCATTAAAACTTGATACCGTATTTTTTTTTTTTTTTTCATTCAGCACAAAAGTTGAACAACATTAAATTTCTCTTGATAAATAATTTTAATTACTTTTAGGTTTGTTTTTGTTTTTATGATATAACAAATGGCAATGAGTTGTAGGCTATCGGTAAGCGCACCTCTTTGTTACTATTTTTCAGAAAATCACCATAATAGGCAAATTGAGATATTTAATTTATTTGCACGGTGAAAAATAAATAAATAACGACATTCCTTATGATACATATTTCACTACTAAATGTTTTTTTTTTTTTTTTTTTTTTTGTTTTTTTTTTTTTTTTTTTTTTTTAATTGGTACATTGAAATATCTCATTTTTTTGTGCACACTGAGAAATTTCAATCATTTTCGTTTCAAATGATGTAAAAATTCTTTTACTTTATGTGTTTGGTATGACATAAACCCTCCCCACAACCCGCCCTCCCCCCCCCCCAAAAAAAAAGCTCGCGAGGGCAGTCCGGTAGACTTGGCAATATAGAAAAGTTACTTGAATTTTAAGATTTCATCATAAAAAAGGTAAATTGCAACATCTTATATTTCTTCTTTGCAGAAAGATAATTCAAAATAAATTTCCAAAAGATATATATAATTCATAATTAGGTAATATATGTTAAAATATGACTGAATCCATCCCCACAAATTAGTACTGTATATTCAAGTAATTCGCTTAGTCGTCACGAGAACTTACGCATATTATCAAAATGTCTAATAAATTTGCAAAAATAAAAAAAAAAAATTAAATAATTCATAAATGCTGATATATATACCCACTAATAATTTTCAAAATGCAAAGGCAATATTAATTTGGGCAATAATCGTAACTTCTACCTAACTTTTTTTCTCCAAAAACATATTACACTCAAAAAATGCACAAAAATAATGAAACCATGCATAAAATCAGATAATAAAAAAACATGCAAAACAAAATCACATAAAAAATACCAGAAAAATAATGCACTGTACAAAAACCCAAAAAACTAGTATATACAACTCAATAAATAAAGTTACATAGCCTATATGGAATGCATCTGGAGTACTCACCAACAATCCTGTCTTCATATTCTTGCTACCTCCTACTCCGAAGACCTTGCAGTTCGAGTCATAAGACTAGGAGGAGGAGGAGGAGGTGGAGGAGGGAGGAGGAGGAGGAGGAGGAGGAGGGGAGGAGGAGGAGAAGAGGTGGTGGCATTCCTGATGCTCCTAATGCTGCTTCCCTCACCACCCGAACGCGTAGAAAGCGCCGTGGTAGTGAACGAGTTACATTAAGTACTAGTTTAGCTTCATGACATAATCCGGGAAGCACTGGGTTTTTATGCAATTATACATTCTTGACGCCCATGAGCCACGCAGTGCCTCCAGGAGACAGACGAGATATGGGGCCAACGGTCCTAGACTTCCGTTTCGGAGTTGTCTCAGTAGCGAAAGCACGGCTGCTAGCAGCAAGAGAGCACGAGTTGTGGTACTTGGGGCTGGACATTGCAGCAAATGCAGATACTATAGTAGTATTGCAAGGGCAGCAGGATCCCAGTTTCATCTTGGTAAATGCGAGTTCATGGAACTTTAAGCAGCTATCATCCGAGAAACATCGTTAATTGATGCAATACGGGAAGGGGGAGGGTGGGCAGGGGTTCCGGATCAGGTATACCGAAGGGGAAGGAATTGCGTCTACGGCTCACAGGTGAATACAAAGAGGGGATCACTTCGATCTCCTTCCCCACTGCTATCAACGATTTCCATTTGTTGTTATTAAATCGTCACTGTTATCATCACCATCAGTGTCACTTCCTGTTTCCATAGACGTCAATAGCCTACCTATATCTTCCTAGGCGCGAAATTACGCTTCTGAAACTCAGTAACGTCCCGTGAACTGAACTTCTTTTGGAGGGAAGACGCCATCACGTGTTGGTTTCTCCAAAATGCTGCACTTAAACCTTAACGTTCCTTTTGTGGGCCTTTACCCTTAATAAAAAAAGTAAAAAACATAAAAAAAGCGCTCTGTCACACTTTGGCATTTTCAAAATATTCTGTAACACATCGGCAACAAAACCTGAAGAAATCGGCGAATTGGAGTAAGAAATGATGGCGTTATGGCAGTTTAAATGGGCAGCACTAGCGGGTAACCATCAAATTTCAAGACACGAGGTGACAGCCGGCGACACTGGCTTAAAAAATTAAAAAGAAATTCAGCGCATGCGCAGGTCACAAGCTCCGCCCCCTCCATGTTACGAGGAGAAGCAGTATCTCGTGACGTGATTTCAAACAGCTTGTCATGTCTCGCTTTTTATTATTATTATTTTCTTAACTAAAAATATATCATTTTCTGCCGCACGTTCATGGTGCACATCGAGGTTGTGATGTACGGGCGCGCGTGTGCACGGTTCGTGCACGGAAGAGCGAAAACATAGAACTTAATATACGGTATTGCGCAAGCAGTCCTGACGCGGTTGGCATATAGTTATGTTTCCCTTTCCATCGTAAATAATGAAATTAACATTTCATATCGTTTGTTGTTCTAGCATTTGTGACAAAGCCTGATTATATCGCTTCATATTATGTTGTCAGTGGCTAAACCACAGAACCATTTATAGTGTCAGTTTTTTTTTTTTTTTTTTTTTTTTTTTTTTTTTTTTTTCTTAGCGTTAGTTTTATCTTATTTTTATTTATATATATTTTCTTTTACTGTAAGATTAGTACTAGGAATAGCGTCTTAATACCTGACATCGGCGGGAAGTGAATTCAAAACTGTATTAACTCAATTCTCGAATGCTTTGGTAAGTAGTAATACTTTTTCTATTTTTACTACATTTGAAAATAAAAAAAATACAAATTCTAAAATTCGGTTTCATCAGTACTTGGACCAAGAATGCTCTCGATGCTTCAAGAATCACCCTTCTCTCTCTCTCTCTCTCTCTCTCTCTCTCTCTCTCTCTCTCTCTCTCTCTATCTTGTCCGTTGTATCTTCCATATAAATTGTTATTTATAGGGGTCCAATTCGGTTAGACTTCCTATAACGAACCAATTAAACAGTCATACATTGCCGATGGCTTCAACACCTTCAAACCTCCAGTCGCGTTTTCTATGAAATGTTGGCATAGTGCATCAAGGTTTGAGAGATGTACAATTCCCTACTGGATAAGAAAACACGCCCGCTGTTGGCCGTCTGTTTCTTTTACCTGCAAAAGTTCATTGCTGTTTCTCTTATAAAGAAGTCTTGTTGGAGCAGCTGAAGATTCTCTGTGGACACAGGGACTAAATCCATCAGCAAATCGTTATTTTCATGTTTCTCTCTCTTCGTTGCGTGTTGGTTTGTTGTAACGGTTTGTCGTCAGTCGTTAGGTCTAGGTTACATTTCGATAATGAATGTTGCAGTGTGCCTTCGCATTCTTCGTTCCCATTTCCCCCTCCCTCTTCCATCTTCCTTCCCCTTCCTACTCCCCCTCCCCTTTCCCCTCCCCTCCCTTCTCCCCCTGCCCCTTCCCCCTCACTATTCCCCTTAAACGAAGCTAATGCTGGCCGTAGAGTTAGTAACTGATGTGGTATATAATTTATCTTGTATTTAAAACACATAGCTCCGAAAAATCGTATATACCGTTAATTGATATCATTACTAATGCTGTTCCTGCTATTTTTATTATTATTGAGTGTACACATTACACACACACACACACACACACACACATACACACACACACACACACACACACACCACACATATATATATATATATATATATTATATATATATATATATGTGTGTGTGTGTGTGTGTGTGTATATAACAATAAATAGCCTAATATGAACTTCTTTATTACTTCTTCGGATATATCATTATGTTTCACTTTGAATCCGAATGGATGGAAACAGCCCTTAAGTGTTCAGGACACTAAGTGAGTTACTGGCGATAAATATGTGGACGATTCTTCCAAGATGTTTCTAAACGGTGAACAGATAGGGAATTTACATAAATAATTTAAACTATTAAAACTTTAAAATTAAATTCTCAATAATAAACTTTCTTTAATTAACATCCTTTTAGATTAGATTATTACAAAAAGCTCCTTATATTTATTCATGGTCAACCAACTTCCTGAAGCTTGACAACCTCAACTTTGCTGGAATTAAATCAGATATTATAGCTTCGTTGAATAAGGGGTGGGAGATTTTACCATACATAACTTACATACATATGCATACATACATATAACACTCGATCTTTGCTCAGGTAGGGTAAAAGTTGTTCACAAAAAGCTACATTACTGAGATAATTTATGCGCCCAAGGGAGTTCATGAATCATACAAAAAGCACCATAAATCAGGAACACCATAAGTCACTTTATTATTCCCATGGAGGGATGATTCACTGTCTTTGTTACGGTAAAACACATTATCATTTTGATATATATTTTTTTCATTTCTTTTATTGTTGACAGAATTTTATTTATTTATTGGTATTGTCGAGCATCAAGCTTTAGGATCTAATTCCCGATTTTGCAAATAAATATTTTATTTAGTTTCTATCTTGTCTTCGTGGTGTAAATATCTTATGAAAAAAACCATTGTGGCGGTTTTGTTCTTTATACGTTTATGAAGATATTGTACATAATGATACTGATAAATGTTTGTATGAATTAACGGTGGATAAAAGATATTTTTACATAGCCAAATACTGTTGGAGAAGATAAAGGGAAGATTCTACATAAAGTTTAAGAGTCGTAAATTCACGTATCTTGCTGATACTGCATACACACATACACACACGCAATACTTAATATATATATATATATATATATATATACTATATATATATATATATATATATATATATATATAAGGTATATATATATAGTATATATATATGTATATATATATATATATATTATATATATATATTATATATACATACATACACATATAAAGATCTTGCCGCTACTCCAGTGTAATCACTTGTATTACTTTCCTTCGTGGTTTATATCTTTATATCTATGGCATTTTTCACGTTCCAAACTGTCGTGTGGATTCAGGTTATATATATATATATATATATATATATATATATATATAATATATATATATTATATATATATATATATATATATGATATATGTTATATAATATATATATATATATTATATATATATATATATACATATAAAGATCTTGCAGCTACTCTACTCCACATGAACATCTTGATATATATTTTTTTCCTTTCTTTATTGTTGACAGAATTTATTTATTTATTTGGTATTGTCGAGCATCAAGCTTTAGGATCTAATTCCCGATTTTGTATATATATATGTTTCTATCTTGTCTTCGTGATGTAAATATCTTATGAAAAACTGTTGTGGCTGGTTTTGTTCTTTATACGTTTATGAAGATATTGTACATAATGATACATGATAAATGTTTGTATGAATTAGCGGTGGATAAAAGATACTTTTACAATGTCAAATACTGTTGGAGAAGATAAAGTGAAAATTCTACATAAAGTTAAATTAGCTCAGTCTTATCATTACCTGGATATTGATAAACTGGTTAAGAGTCGTAATTCAAGTATCTTGCTGATACTGCACACACGCAATATACTATATATATATATATATATATATATATATATATATATATATATATATATATATATATATATATATATATATATATCACACAATATAAAGATCTTGCAGCTACTCCAGTGTATCACTATCACTTTCCTTCGTGGCTTATATCTTTTATTTATGCATTTTTCACGTTCCAAACTTTCGTGATTCAGTTTACTATATATATATAAATATATATATATATATATATATATATATAGATATATATATATATATATATATATACTATATAAAGTACATTTTTCGGGTGAGGGGTGCTTTCTTGCCGCTTCTTCCCTCCCCCACAACCCACCACCCAACATGCCACCGTCAGCTTCCTTTCATCTGTTCTTCATTTTATCATGTGTGCTTTCTTTTTCTAAGCTCTCTCCTGAAGAACTTCCCTGACAGAGAAACGCTCTGGTAAAGATGATTACGCCTTTACCTAAACCATTGTGTATATTTCTGGTGATTTCACTATTTTCTTGTATAAAAATGCGCCTCATCAGCAATCAAACGTTGTTTGGTTTCTTGATTGTTAAAGAGAGATAATAATCTATGCTTAAAGATATTATACTGTGACTTGTGCATCATTGCAGCGAGTGCTTGATTTCATACATAAGAGACGGTGGAATTGAAAAGAACGCAGTGTCTAACTTACAAATGTCATAAGTTCAAAGACGGGATCTGACATTAGTTTTCCTGAAACCGACACAATTTATGTGCAATCGTAGAAGAATTGACGCTGCTTTCAAATGCGGCGATGTTAAAGTTCAGTACTATACCTTAGCACAGCCAGACCACTGAGCTGATGCTCTCCTAGGGCTGGCCCGAAGGATTAGATTTTTACTTAAGTGGCTAGGGACCGTTTGATTACTGAGCAACAAGACTTACAGCGTATTGTGAGATCCGAACCACATTTATCGAGAAATGAATTTCTAATCGGCAGAAATAGATTCCTCTGGTTCGGCATAGGTGCCAGCAGGGAGCGAACTCGGGGTACTAGATTGATAGGCGAGTACGCAACCCACTCGTCCAATGAGGAACTTTAATGCTGTGAAGTGTGAAAGGGATTAGGACTGCCTGCGTCGACCTTCTGCCAATTAACACCAAACAGAGATGAATATGTGACGTTAAATTGTTATATACGGGACAAAATGTTGGTGTATACAAGTCTTTCATTGTTCCGAATGTGAGATGGTGTAGGTTGAATTATTAAATTTTGTCTCAATCGTAACCGCTAACACAAGCATTTAGCACCCTCATCGATTATTGAGCCTATATCAAATAATGTAAATTAACAGGCACACCTAACATGAAACTGGGGAAAAATAAATAAAAAATAAAATAAAATAAATAAGTAAATAAAAAATTAAATAACATAAAATAATATAAGTAAATAAATAAAGACTAAATGTAAACAGCGCGTAATATCTACCATTTATGTCAAATAAAGCAGACTAAAAGGCACACCTAACATGAAGCTGGCTAAAAAAACCAAATAAATAAATAAACAAATAAATAAATAACACAAAAAATATATAAATAAACAAATAAAGACTCTAAACGTAAACAGCGCGTAATACCTACCATTTATGTCAAATAAATAAAGGAGACTAGCAGGCACACCTAACATGAATTTGGCAAAAAAAGAAAAAAAAGATTAATTTAAAGACAGAACACTAGACACCACAGCGATATCAGATTCAAACATAAATTTTTTAATGTCTCTTGGCAACAACGAAACCTCGAAACAAGACGCAAACCTAGAACGCTTCTGCGACTGACATTTCTCCAAACTCCTCTCCCTCTCTCTCTCTCCACCCCCCCTCCCCTCCCTCTCTACCCCTAGTCTTGCATAACCCTCTCCTCCCATGGACTCCCCTTCGTCGTCATGTCACTGGAGGCGAGGAAGTCTGCAAGATAAGCCGTGCTTTACAACCTAACCATGACGTAACCCAAGACGATCGAAAGTGACAGTCTGCTGGCATCACACTCTCCCGGGGGTGGGTTGGGGTGGGAGAGTTTCGTGGGCTCATTACCTCGCTATGAGATGAACTAGAGGCCTTTGTTTTTTTTCGTATGATGTGTATATATCAAATTACCCAGTTCGGTATTCTTTTTGTATCTTATATTCCCGCTAATCCCAATGGCATTCACGCAATGAATAACTTTGCAAGTGTTGAGGACAGTAAGTTTTCTATGCGTTATTTTTTTAAGCTTTTCTACTCTGGAAAATGTATGGAAATGAAAAGGGACGATAATTAATATTTACTCAGTTCTTTTGTGCAGCAAATTAGCTTATCTATCTTTAAAAATTTTCCGTGCTTGCAAAAAAAAAAAAAAAAAAAAGTTTAGGAACAGAAGTCTCAAATTCTACTCCTTAAATATTAGAGCTCTGTGGACCGCCAAAAATGCACCTTTTATCCTTTTATCTTTCAACATGTTGTTTATACTATATTAATTTTAAACTTTTTCCTGGTTTTCTTTATCGTCAATAAGATTTACTTCAGATGATTGTCCTTTCCTTTGAAGGTATTGCAAATCGTCTTTATTTATATATTTTTAAAAACGATAAAATTTATTGGACTAAACATACCTATGACGATAACATCTTTACATTATACTTGAAGAAGGACCTTCTATACATTCAGTCATCCTTTACCCAGATTTTACATTCATGAACAATAAGTGACCTACCATAATAGGAGACTTAGTGAAGAAGATATAGCCATTATTTTTTAGCTTTAGGAACTTAGGTATGATGTACCTTGATTTGAAGAAAATAAAATTAATAAAATGGAAATGACATGACCATTGATTTGAACAGGAAGTTAAAAATAAAAAGCTATCCAATATGAGGTCTCGGAAAGAATTCTAAGTGATTGCCTTTCTCATCCATTCAAAGTGGTTTTTTTTTTCTTTCCCCAGTACAAATAAAAACCGGCCTTTTCGTATTCAAAATACATCATGAAGGTCAAATAAAACAGTTATTCTTATTTAAAAGCAAAGAGGAAATCCATATTTATAACTATCCAAAACCGAATAATTGAAATAAAAAGGAAAGAACTATGAAACAAAAAGGGAGGATTTACGATAATAAAATTCCATTCTACTCTACGTTCTCACTCAGAAGAGGCTGCTTAAATCTCTAATGCTCCCAAACTAATTTCAAATTAATTAAAGGTTTATCATAAAAATTATATATTAAACAGTTAACCATTTATTGGATAAATAAATACATTAAAAATAATCAGTTTGACAAAGAACGTTTCTCCAAGAAAAATTAGGATTCAATTCACTTTTGTGTGTTTTCATAAATATTCATATCGCCTGAAATACAATGGAAATTAGATATTTTAATTTATTTTTGCCTGGCCATCTCCCGAAAGACCCTTTTTTCTTACTCTTATTAAGTCTTTATCTTTTAATTTTTATTTTCTTTCCTTTCTTTTGCCATCAATAATAACTGATCTGAGATTCAAGTCTCAAGGAACATTTGTGAATCCTTTTCAAAGGTTGTAGATCATTATGTCTCCGATGGTTGCTGTCCGTCATCCATCACCAATCAGTCATGTTTTAATGAGGAAACTGACTGAGGAAGTCTCTCTCTCTCTCTCTCTCTCTCTCTCTCTCTCTCTCTCTTAAATAACTCTGACGTACGTATGTGCATGTGTGTGCTTTTGCGTGTGCGCGTTATACTCCTTTATCCACAGTTAAGAATTTGAGTATGCACGTAAAATTTCCATTTGGAGAAAATGTCTGGAAATTCATTTTTCTAAAAATATGATTTTTTCAATATTTCTGATTGGGAGACGAAACTGGAGAATTTATATGAAAATAGACATGTTCTCAAAACAATGGTGGAGGTTCAGTCCACATATCAGTAAATGATATTAAAGAGATAAATAAATGAATCGATAAACAGACATTATAAAATAACAAATTCTTTTGCTAAGATTTGCTGCTAAGATTTGGTGGGTCTATTTAGTTATTTATTTATTTAAGTCTATTTGGTCCATTCAGGAAAAGGCGATGTACAACAGGAAAGAACTTTATTTTAAGTTAAATTTTTATTTTGTGCTAAAACATTTCCTAAGAAATATCCAATACCTAGCTTGAATGTTTATTCGGAAAAGTAACAAAAAGTTAATGTTCAAATCTGGAGAGGTCAATTGGATATATACTATATATACATACACACACACACATACACACACACACACACACACATACATACATATATATATTGTAGGTCGAGTCTGGCGAAAAGCGGGCCACATAGCATTTACGGGCTTCTCTATGAGCAAGAGCCCGTGCTGGCATAAGGCTAGCTATATCAAAAACAACAACAACACACAGCTAACACAGACCAGAACGAGGATTTTAAACTGAAACGAAATAGCCTTCTCAACTTTAAACCACAAGTCTTTTAACCCAAAATCTTCTAAGCCAGTGTTCTTGGCATTTTATATATCTCACCATTGCCAAGTAAATCTGTTGTTTACCTACTCACTTCCACCCAAGAATTAAAGCAGATTATCTTTTTTACTTGATATCAATACGTCAGCTTAAAAGTCAAGATGTTACATGATATTTGTAATACATTTTCATAATGCTACTCATTGTAATATGATTGTGAAAGGGACCTGATTTGTCAGGTTTGAAGAAAGAGGAGCTCGAGACGAGCTCGCGTTCAGAGTGTGCCAAATTATTTGGAATCTATGTATGGGCACTTGAAAGCAACCATATCCAGAAAGGAATCCAAAGCAATAATGCATAAGAATCAGTCCTCAGTTACAACAAGATTTACTTACAAATGATCGACGATAACCTCTGACCCGGATGGATTCGTGTTAATTGCTTGAGATACAGATTATCTTAGTAATTCATCTATAATCCTTGATTATTCAATGTTGAAATGAATTTATTCTATCAAAAACGTTTACACTAATCCATGCATTCAAACATAGTGGTTTTTTCAAGCGGTTTCGTTTTTCCCAGCAAGGTTCCAGCTTAAAAGACATGTTACTAATATGCTGCAGGAATTCACAAGGCATGGAGGCCAATAGAATCATAGATGAACCAAGTCATAGGATATATTTGCTGTAGAACATTGTAAAAATATTCAGCAGGTCATGGGTCTGCAACTTAATGGAATATGATTTTTCATATGTTACACTTAATCAGTTTATTCACTTACCCCGAAATTTATTTCAGTCAATAGTTATCTTCTGAACAATTATTATCACTAGCAATTTAACCAATCCTTACTAGAAGTATATTTATCTGCTGCTTCATATAAGTGACTCGCTAGTGTTTTTTTAACTATTATGTATGGTAAATTCGTAAAGTAACGTCTACTGGCATAACCCAGCCCCGCTTCACACGGGCATAACCAGCTCTGTTTCAGGGAATCCCTTCTCACCCCCACCCCCACCCCCTTCGGAGAGGGGGAGGTAGGATGAAACCCATTATAAACCATCTTAGGGGTCCCCACTATAACCCTGCCAAGTTTCATGCCCATCGTCATAGCTGTTTGGTCGTGATTTAATGAGAGACGGACGGGCAGACATAACGCCCATCATAGTATGTAGTAAGATAAAAACACACACGTAATTTTGCTGCTTCACTGTTCTTTTATTGCTTTGGCAAGAGGCATCTCATAATTTTGTGAAACATAAGCAAATAACTTTACACCAAAATCATCCAGAATATTTCTTTTATCAGATCCCTGGATTTTCACCCACTTTGTATGTTTTTCCATAATTCTGGTTTGCTTCAATAAATATGTCTTTTTTCCGCTTGTCGGACATTAATGTTTCCATCATTCTGATTCGTTCACCGCCAAATGGCTCTTTCCTACGATTCTTTGTCGAAAGAACTTGGAAAGGACTTTGCAAGGCGTCACCCTCCATCCATTTAGTTTCCATCCCCCACTCTCCTTTTGGAAAAGACTTGGAGCCAGATCTTTTAATTTCATTTGTGGGATAAAAGTCTCTTTGTAGAATACCGCGTGAAATAATCATTATATCACGAGGTTTTCCATTCGAGCTTAATAAAACTACCTGGCGTGCATCTGCTATATAAGTTGTAAATAGATATGAGAAAATTGCATGTAGAATATATATATATATATATATATATATATATATATATATATATATATATATATATATATATATATATATATATATATGTGTGTGTGTGTGTGTGTGTGTGTATATATATATATATATATATATATATATATATATATATATGTGTGTGTGTGTGTGTGTGTGTGTGTGTGTGTTTGTGTATATATATATATATATATATATATATATATATATATATATATATAGATGTATATACATATATTATACTTATATATATATATATATATATATATATATATATACATATATATATATATATATATATATATATATATATATATATATATATATATATATATATATATATATATATATATATGTATGTATATACATAGATTATACTTATGTACACACACACACACATATATATATATATATATATATATATATATATATATATATATATATATATACATAAGTATAATATATGAATATACATGTATATCATAATTATTATGATGTATGCATAATTGAATTTCGAATATATATATATATATATATATATATATATATATATATATATATATATATATATATATATATATATATATATATATATATAAAGCTTCAAGTTATACTTCACAATGCCGTACATTGCAATCACTTATCGATTTTCATCTTACCCACTAAACTATTGTATGGTTCTATATCGTATTTCCCGGGTATTTTCGCTAGTAAAAATGTGGGATGACCTACTCTCTGCATGAAGACTTACTGTAATGTTGAAGAGTTAAATATCCTTACTGAATATTTATGGAGGAAATTGCAGACATCTAATAATCCGATTGGGCAACATTTTTGATATTGTGGGTTTTCCATTTCTCGGGGACTCCATAAAGTTAGTACAAACTTAATATCCTTTCTCTGCTTTTATTTATGGAGTAACACCTCTCCAGAATGCCCATTGAAATCATCCTAATTGTCTCAGCATATAAGGTACTTGTCAGGCTTAATTAAAGTACTTTACATTTTTCTAACCAAAGCAAAAGGGAGCGAACGCCTGCTATCTCTTTGAAGAGCTTCATAACAATCTCTTGTCATAGACAGCTGTCGGGATCTCATGAGTGAAGAAGGATATGAAACGGCAGGTAGAAAGAGTTAACCAAAGACTTTTTTTTTTTTTTTTTTTGGGGGGGGGGGGGGTGGGGGGGGGGGATAAACGGTCGTTAAGTGGTAAGTAGTTAAAAAAATTTCCATATATTACAAAACTGACTGATTGTTTCAACCTCCCCCCTCCACCCCGCCCCGGGTCTGCTGCCACCAACTCTGGCAATTTGGGTTCAGTTGTCCAGGCATTCATTAGAGAAGTTGTCTAGAGCTGCAAAGATATGATATTTCTACATTCGAGACTAAATCTTATTTATTATGATTTCAAGGAATAATGAACTTCTTACGTATCTCTTTGTTTCAAATTGAAAAAAATGTTACTTTTAGAAACAATTGTACTGTTGTGTTTACCACCCTGTTCTTCCTTCCCACCCTTACAAAAAAGACACAGAGAAAATACCCAATTATTTAGCTTTAGGAATTACGGGGTTATGGGAATCAGTCAGTTAATATCAGAGACTATAGTATTTCTGAAAAAAGGAGGAAAAGAAATAGCGAAATGAATATTCTATATTCAGTTAAGCATCTAGGCAATAGCAAATGCCAAATATGAATTGCTCGAGGAAGAGAAATGTTAAACAACTCTAAACCATCACGAAGGCATGTTTTAGCATTACTTTTGCGTGAAAATAAAAATATAATGGAGCTATTAAAACAATTCTGATCATAAACGTGCATTTTGAAAATCATTTTGAAACGAAAAAGGTGGCACATTACGAACGCTCAGAATCTACACTTACTGGGCAATCACGCACACACATGCAAGTACACACACACACACACACACACACACACACACACACACATATATATATATATAATATATATAGATGCTTAACTGATATATATATATATATATATATATATATATATATATATATATATATATATATATATATATGTGTGTGTGTGTGTGTGTGTGTGTGTGTGTGTGTGTGTGTGTGTGTGTTACAGTTTTCTTGAAGCTATATACCAGTGGATTGCTCTCTCTCTCTCTCCTCTCTTCTACTCTCTCTCTCTCTCTCTCTCTCTCTCTCTGTGAACTATGGGATTAATTGAAACCAATGTTCAGCCATCTGTGCCTTCAACAACAACATGCACGTAAACAACAACACAAAGGGGAACCGTTTGGTAAGAAAAATAAGAAAATAACTTCAGTTTAATAAAATACTTTCAGAAAGATTCACTGGTTCTTTGAGTTTGTTCGTATAAGATGATGACTGTTTTGAACGTAAAACTTTTTATTCCATGATTAAATCTGTCGTAGTTGCTATAAGGAACAGAGACGTATTGCATTAAAGGATGGTAAAACCTTCATACTTGTACTGTTGTCGATTACAACCTTGTTTACGACGTCGCTCGAGTGTGGAATCCTCCATGATTATATATCGCTTTAGTTTTATTTTCCAAATAAGAATAGAAATCGCAAAAAAAAAAAAAAAAAAAAAACTGCAATAATTCTTGTCAGGGTTTGAAATATAATAGGGCATTAAATAACTAGTGAGCCATGATGCCTAATGTCTGGACTAAAAGGAGTTGGTAGAGAGTAGCAGAGAGAGGTAGAGAGCAGAGGAGAGAGAGAGAGAAGAGAGAAACTGAGAATGAACCATCTTACAAGTTTCATCATAATAGTCGGCTTTCAAGTTATGCTTTTTCTTGTTGAATTTCATCATGCCCAGCTTCCAAACTCGAGCAATCATCTATGCAGGAATTACAATGCTAAATATTTGCTATACTTTAACACATAGTTCTTAAAAAAGAGGGTATATGCGCTTGGCATGTGTGTGTGTGTGTGTGTGTGTGTGTAAGGAGTGTAAGAGTGCGAGCAAGGTCTATCGGTGGATTTCAATTCTTTATATAAATCTATTATTAGTTCCCTTCTCTGGAATGAAAAGGCCACGTGATAACAGTCCAATGTTCATTTCATCCAAAGATAGGTATGGAAACACTCAGTGATGTATCCATTTTGCTAGTCCAAATACAAAAGTTATTATCTAGCTCGGGAATAATGATGTTTGATGTAGCCGTTCAAAAAGACATTACTGGGTGTTCTCTACGTCCTCATGGTAGGTAGTGCTACAAGGAAAAATTGTAAAACGAAAAAAAAGCGTTATCCGACCTCCAGCATCCTCAGGGCGCAAGCTAAAATCTACGGGCAAGCAGAGAGCGTTGTTTCACCAACGAAAATTAAAATGATCCGCGATATTTTTATAATAGATACTTGTTCTGTACAATTCAATATGCCACATCATTTATTTTTTTACATTTTCATTCTAATCAATAAATCATAAATATCCTATCCTAAAATTCTTACATATTTAACTCAACGCAAAACACCCTTTAAGATCTTTTAGCTTTTCTATACGGCTTTCCTACACCCCCCCCTCCTCCAACAACAACAAGAAAACAACAACAAAGTAGCTTGTAGACTTACTCCTGAGTAAGCGAAAAAAGCTTGGAAAATGTCTACAAGCTATACTCAGCTGCATATCTACATCAATACCGTTAAATTCCTTCTTTGCACCTAGATGCCTGAATGAAAGGCAGCGTACTACCATCTGACCCACATAGTTAAAAAAAAGAAGTTGGAACCAAAGTGAGTTTTAACCACTTCCCAACCCACCCAGCTGATAGTAGGTATTTAATTCGGGATAACTCCTTCTGAGTGGATATGCTGGCAATGATCATCAGGCAGTCTCATGTGCAATGAAAATAAGTTTCGCCCTGTTTACGAACACTTTCGCGAACCAAACGGAAATGTTAAGGTGGTAGGAACATAAAAAATGATAATAAATAAATAAATAAATAAATAAATAGATAAATAAATAAATAAAAAAATAAAGGAAAAATAAATAGGGTAGGGTAAAATAAAAAAAATAAAAAAAACGCTTCTGTAAATTTAATTGCATTTACGAATGCAAAAACTTCAAGGGTGTAGTATAATGTTAACTTTATTCCAAACGTCATGGAAATTTAATAAATGAAAGTCCATTCATTTCGGACACCCAAGATCCTTGACTCAAGTCCATGAAGTTTATATTAATGTATGTGGAAACTATCTCTCTCTCTCTCTCTCTCTCTCTCTCTCTCTCTCTCTCTCTCTCTCTCTCTCTCTCGATGGATCTGCGGTTCACCTTTTATCCTTTCTCTCTCAGACCAATGGAAGTTTTTCCCCGATGTCTACACTGAATCGACCAACCCCTTCCTCTGTGGGAAGAAACGCAGACGAAAATGACAATACAACTTCTTCTCAACGACAGCCCCATAAACAGAAAAATTCAAAAGCAAGTTAAACTCACTCTAAATGAGCGCACCGAGAATCTACCAACTACAAGAGGTCAAAACCGCGAAGGAGTAATTAGTTGTATTATTATAAAAGCTGCAAACATCAACGCACTGGCGAGATGAAGGTTTCCCTTGAAACCTGTAAACTTTGAAAGTGTTGCTTAACATTCCAGTAGATTTTTGGGGGGAATGAAGATGAAACCCATGAAGGGTTCGAAATGCTTGGTAACGTGTTTTTAAATTATACACGAACCCTTACAACAATATATAGTACTCTCGTGATAGAGAGTTTTTCCCAACCATTCCAGTGGATATCCTACTTTGACATTTAATACACAAGTGTAATTCCTGCGGACACTCATTTCCTGGCAAAGGGTTTACTTCAGATACGTTCCAATATTCGTGACTTGGCTTTATTATTTTAATTCTGTAGCAAAATGTATATATTCAAAAATAATATTCAGTTCTTGTGCAAATACTACATTAGATGAAATTGCTGCTGTTTCCGTTTTTGCTAGGTGGGAGTTTATTTAGGACGCCGAATGAAATAAAAATATTGCTTTGCAAGCAATTCCGGGGGTCATTCAAACAGTAACATTTTACCAACAATTAACGGCAGCATTTATTGTGACATTAGGCATAATTATGTTTTGTGATTTTTGGACAAGTATTGGTATAGATTTTGTTATCACAATATTTGCTCTGTAATAATATTGTTATATAATTTCAGCATTGAAAATAAAGAATTTCGTCAATGTTTTCTCTAGTGTTTTTGTAGTGGGCTGGGTAAACTTAATCTCCAGGTACATTTTGGGTTTTGTTTTTACAATATACTCATCATAAAGTTATTTCCGGTAAACAGCTGAAATATCGCAAATGAGTCTCTTCAGGTCGCTCGTTCAGTTTTTTAGTCTATGTCAGGGGTTTTCAACTTTTTCCTCCCCACGTACCCTTTCGGGTTTTTAATAATGTCAGTAATGTACCCCTCTCCACAAAACCAACTCAGAAAAACTGTACAGAGGGGAGGTAACTACATAACTCTCCTGACATAATCAATGATATTGTAAATATGAAAAATTCTATGAAAAAAATAGATATATCCTTTATAAATATTTACCTCTGGGTATGCAGTAAATTTTCAAGGTTCTGGTACTGAGCTGCAAAACAAAATACATTATTATTACATCAGCTGCAAAGAGAGTTGATGAAATGGCTGAAAAAGTTTTTTTTTATGCTAAAACACATTGGAGGTCAGCATCTAACATTCATGACAGAACCTTGGCGTGACCACTGGGATTGAAATCCTTGGTCTATGTAATATGCTTTCCTACCATCCCTGGGCTGGCGTTATTTTCATATAGGGGGCAGATAATCCAGCTTGTTTGTTTCATGGTTTCCTAAATAATGCTATCTAACTGTTTTTTTTTTTTTGCGAACCGTGTAACCTTTAGTTCTGTCGGAGATTGCTATGAAAGTTCAGAACATTCTAGTTACTTCTTAAAGAATGCTTAATCAGCAATAATGGATAAGATTGCTTCACAAGTAAATTTCAGAAACTATGAAAAAGTACTTTTTTTATTTTCTTCTAAATGAAAAGCCATCCAAGACTTTTGAGTAAAGTTGGGGTTAATGCATAAAAAAAAAAACTTTTTACAAAATGCTGCTGTTATCCTCCATCATTCCACAGGAACATTTATGCAATCTATGAACGCAAGCATGCGTATGTCAGTATATGACTCTGAAAAAAAGAAAATGACAGGACTTACAAATACAGGGAGGCTGGAAGGCCAAAAATCAGAGGCAATGAGGATTTCCCCCACCCCCAAAATATTTGATAGAGATAGCGGTCGAACGTGAGAGCATGTGTGAAAAAAATACGCGATAATTCAGGGGTCATTAATGTCAGTTTTATTACACAATTTAGTAATATTAATGTCACTTCTCCACAAGAGAAATGAAAATAATGATGAAAGTAAGGATGGTAGTCAAATGTCTTTGTAATCCTTTATCATCACAGTTTGAAAAGAAAATGGATGGAACTCCATTTTGGCAAGAGGTGGTAGCTTAATTAGCAAATTAGTTTAAGCGCTTGAAGTGGGACTTCAAATGACTGTGATTGTCGAGTTGAATAGCAAAAACTCGCAAAGGATGATCTTGACTTGCGTGCTCACAGAAAGTGGAAGTCTTTTGCTTTCTGTTTTGTCAAGTTGATTTCACGAATGTCAACAATTTTCTTTTATTAGTTTAGTTGGTTTTTTGAGTTCCTTTTAAACACGGCATAGTTTATGTGCAAATTTATCATCGAATAACAAATAATGATAATTTAGACAATAATGTAGCCCTTGTCGAGTGAATGGGCGGTATAAAATGTAATGTAAACTTGAAATTCTCCGTTGCAATCTGACGCCTCATAAATGTTGCAAGAAAAAAAGTAAGGCAGTTATATATACTTCAATTCTTTAAGAACCTGCAGCAAGTTTCAGTACCACGCAGCTCTGACCTTGAGTTATGCCCTACATTTGATTGTCCATTCCATGCTGTCAAACGTTGTTTGATGGAGGCATTACTTTTCTAAAAAAAAAAAAAATTAAGATAAGTCTCATCCTAATCTAGATCGAAATTTCAGAGGGACTTTACATTCACGGCAATTATTTTTTTGCTGGCTTGTCTATTTTGTATTTTTTTCTTTTATTAAGAAGTAGATAATTCTAATGACACAACCTTGAATCAGATTACCGTTTGTGTCTGCCAGTTCCCCATTCTTGTTCCAGTTCAGTCCACAAAAACAAACAGTACAAGAGCCCCGTCGTTGCAGTCTTTAATAGATTTCTAAAACATTTTCTTATAGAGTAAAAGACCTTCAAGGCAACTAAACCCTTTTACTAATAACAATTTTAACCCTAGATTGGCATGCTTACCTATTGACACTAAATTTAATGAACATTTTTATTTCATCATGAAAATTTCTTATTCATAGCCCATCTATAACTCCTCTAGGCTTTTCACCTTCATTCGTCTCTCATAAACTCTGTCTATCCACTTTACGAATCTCGACTTCAAATCCAAATTAGAGAATACAGTCTACCCTTCTTCGAGTGCTCTTCAATCTCTCGAGTTGTAGTGTAAATAAATGATTGCCTTCAGTCAATGCACAAAACATAACCGACCATTTTCAAGGAGTGTGTATTGTTATTATGGTAACTTACTGTGTTTATGCATGTTCCTATTAACACTAACCACATATGCCTTATAATTTGGCACCTTCTTCTCCATTAAAAGTGCTGTAAGGTAAACACAAACAGAGACGACAAATATTTACAAAGGAAACAAACCACACCCACAGACAGACACACACAAACACACACACACACACACAACAGGCGCCACCTACTTATCGTTGGCTCAACAAGTCTCATCTCTTCTGTCTTTGTTTCTTTCCCTTCCATACTTTCATCTCTCTCTCTCTCTCTCTCTTTCTCTCTCTCTGTCTCTCATGCTTCCACTAGGGTAGCTTGCTCTAACAACAGCAGTAAACACTCTCTCCACTTCCTCATATCTTACCTTTCATCATTTACCTCATATGTCATGCAAAAGGAAATATTCTGCATCTTTGTCTAAGCTTTTCCGCGAATTCGCTTACTCGGGGAGTAAACCCACTAACTAGTTTGTTGTTGTTGTTGTTGGTGGTGGTATGGTGGTAGTTGGGAGTTTGAAAAAGGTGTTCCAAGTTAGGTTAAAGATGCAGGAATTTAAGTAAATAATGTGCATGTTAAACAGCGTTGAACAATTATTTCAGCACGCGTCCCGAGTAAGCTGGAGGTTGTTTCACGTTTTGTTTGTATATCTCTGAGGTTTTGTTATGAAGACTGAACAAAGAGTCAACAATTCATTGATTTAAATAATATCTAGTGGAAACCCAACGAAGACTATAAAGAATTTCCATGAATAATGTAAACCACCAGAAAAACATTATATCTGCAATATCCAAACCTCTCTTGTATCCATTTAACTGAAACGACGAGGAAGAAATTCTAATTAGGAGCGGAATGATTTCCACACGAATTCTATTTATTACATCAGTAATTATTCAAAGCAACCATTTTTAAACAAAGGAAATCGTCGTTAAAAATTCTTTGCTATATGCCGACGAGCGAAGTCGCCATTTCGTATTGAAAAAATATGTGATTGCCTACATAATCTCTTTTATCTAAAAAAAAAAAAAGAAAAAAAAAGAAAATTCGAGATATGACGAAATGTTTTTCGTTTCAGTTTTGACCATTTCATGGGTGTTGATGTCGTTAGAAGGACCCTTGTCAGTGCCATCGACGCTTTATAATTATCATTAGGACGCTTATTTGGTCAGAGTGACGAAGTTGCCATAACACTTAACGCTTGTCAGTTCGAAATCTAATTAGAAGGTATGAGTTTATTCTCGCATTTCCGTTTGGGATTCTAAGCTTACTTAATTAAGAGAGAGCGTATCCAACAGAATCTGAGATATTGGAAGTTGAATTTTTAAATGTCTTAGGAGAAACATTATAGCTTATTATTATATTAGTTATTATTATTATTATATTATTATATTTTATTATCATAATTTTTTTTTTTTTTTTTTGCTCTATCACAGTCCTCTTATTCGACTGAGTGGTATTTATAGTGGGGGGTTCCGAGTTGGATCCTGCCTCCTAGGAGTCCATCACTTTTCTTACTAAGTGCGAGAGGAGCGGGAATCACGTGAAAACCATTCTTGATAGGGACTGGACTTAGCAATCGTTCCCATGAACAAGGAATTCCCAGTACCGCATTTCATCAGCTTGTATTGCATAAGTCCCTGCTGTCTAGACACCCTGCCTTCACACATAATGTGTAATTATGCATTTACCAAAATCACTTAGGATAATACTGAATTTTACATTTATGTGAGATAGGTAATCTTATAAGCATGTATACATAATTTTGTATAAATAAAGGTATAAGCCACGAAGGAAAAATAAACAAGCGGAGTTTCTGCAAGATCTTTCGACTTCAACGAGGAATTGACATTATAGGAAAGCTCGTATGACTGACGTCAGTTTATCTGCTGAGTGAAGGACGTTGAAGTCGAAAGATCTTGCAGGAACTCCGTTGTATATTTTTCCTTCGTGGCTTATGACCTTTATTTTATGGATTTGGTCACGTTCCAAACTTTCGTGATTCAGTTATACATACATAATTTATATCTAAGAAAAAATTTAAAACAAATAATGCATTTTTATTTTCAGAGATGATTATTTCTGTGACAGTCGTTGGAAAAAGCTAATGCAAAATGTAATCTCACCAGCAAACTTCACGCCATCATTACCATAACCAGTACATGGTTGGTTATTCAATCAAAAGTTTCTACATGACCAGTGTCTTGTCAAGTTAGTCTACGCTGACAAAAATTCCAAAACAACAACACTAATAACCAATGATGTCTTGTTAAGACTTTTAATGCACGTATGAAAACATATTAGTTTTGTAATCAAGAAACCCAGCTAGAACAATAAGATTCCTCCTGGGACCAACCGCTGTGCGGCACAGTGACCCAATAAACGTAAGAAAGGCAGGTACGACATTTGTCATCCTTGAAACGAAGCGAAAATGAAGGAGATTTAGGGTAAAAGAGACCTCCTTATTTAGCTTTGGAAGGTAACCCTTCTAGGAGAAGACTACACGGAATACAAACCTTTTTTCACGACCTTGGACTGTACCATAGCCATTGAACTGCGGCCGCCCATGGTCTTGGGTGTGAGTTCCCTTTCCTGAGGGTATTTGCAATTAGGCATTTATCCTCTGTTTGGTTCAATTTCCAAAAAGTGTGTAGGAGAGGCTAATGAGAAAGCGAAAGATCCTGGGTGGATTAATTATCAGGAAAGTTACTCTTTGGAAGTTTGAATTTCAGTGGCCCCTTTCGTGGGCTCCTTACACATGGAATATGTTCCATCTACTGATTATATTGATGATAATAAAGACTTCAACAAGGCCCTATACAGGATATCAACATCATAGTGACTTACATTCACTACTTTCATCACATGATGTCAAGTGGTTACAGTGGTGCTCAAATCCCATGGGACATGATTCTTTTTGTATCGTTCAGATTCTCAACGTGGACGTTGCCAAGTAGTGTTAAACGTTTTTTTTTATTTCTAATTTCATACATGTCACAAGTTTCCGAATTCACAGCAGCCCTATTTTCCTTATTGTTATATAAATATGACCCCTTTTATGCATTGTATGATTCCTAATCTGTGTGATTTGAACTGATTTTTTTTTACGTTGCTTAGTTCACAGTGCGGTGTGATTAGGTAAGCGGTGCCATCAGTGAAAGCACACTTAACATGCTCCTCGCACTGGTCAACATAACCAGGTCTGCATCATTATGACAGAAGACCTAATAAGCTCAAGTCATAACAACATTTT
>NC_087201.1:9555835-9558335 GCF_015104395.2 Macrobrachium nipponense
ACTTGCTATATAAAAGATAAGAAAGACGGTCGCAAACAACCAAAAAAACCCTAAAATCACCACCTGGTTAAATCGGAAGATGACAGACCCCAACCAACCCTCCTCCCCCTCTACCTCTACCCACAATCCTAACCTTTTCACTTCAACCTTTTACCTCAAAACTTCTAATCATATTCCAACCGTGAAATTTAAGACTGAAGTTTTGTAATTGGGCGTATCATAAGGGTGTGATATAACCCAAATTCATATTTCCACATGCAACCAGTGATCAGTTCGATCCAGTCAAGTATTATTGTATAACAGAAATTCGTCAGTTTTTTTGGGTATTGATATATTACACACACACACATATAATATATATATATATATATATATATATATATATATATATATATATATATATATATATTGAGAGCCGCAGATGTTTCTATGGGAAAATTCAGTTTTGTTTTTTCTATTAATAAACAATGATTGAACTAACATTGCTCCTTCACTGGGGAAATACTTTCTCTGCTTATGCAGTTAATCACTGATACTTATCATCAGATAAAGAGGATGACAATAATTGGAACAAAATTTACTAACTGGCAACCCCACGAGAGTTTCTATAGAAGAATAATCAATTTAGTCATTTGTAGCTTCACTTTTGGAACTTACTGTACACGTGCGTGCAAGAGATAGTAAATGTCCTTGTTGAACATAAGGGTTAATTAAACCAAAAATATATCGATAGAGTGTCGTCTACGAAAACTTGCAATAAATATTAGACTTAGATGAAGGACCTCATGAATGAGTTCTTAAAATGTGATCAAATAAAGCAGTTTGTAAAATTTGGTTGTTATACATGTTCAAAAGATCAATAAATATGTAATATAATAAAAAAGAATGCTATTTTGTTGTAGAATATCAAATTTCACATGAGAACAGAAATATTCAGGAGATTTGATGAGACTCTCCTTATGTGGCTCTTGTGGAAAATGTGCCTTATTTAACATCTTCCTCGACATTTTGGATTCGAAATAACGTCTCTCCATTATTAAATAAGGGAAATGATGCCTGCACTTTGATGTATGGGAAAGGTGCTTGGAATGTGAAAGGAGACACAATTGGAAGCTTCCATACAAAGGACGACTTCAAAAGCAACGACTTGACTCAAGTCCGCTCAAAGAGGACTTTAGCCTATAGTCTCAAGTCTCAGACAAACTGGAAGAAATGGTGTTTGTATTGTCATCTATTTCACGTTTTCTTCTTTACTTCTCTATTATTTGTTTGTTTGTCGAACATATTACATTTACCTAAATAACAATGGAATGTTACTGTTTATATTCTCTCCTCTCTCTCTCTCTCTCTCTCTCTCTACATTCGCACCGAATGACTAAAAGTCTATCCGAACTTTGCATAATCTTTATCTTTTATTATCTTCTTCTTTACTACAGTTATGCTACAAAGGATTACGCTGTAGGCCTATGTAATGACCATATTCTAATAATACAACGTATCATTCTATATTAGCGTAATAAGAATAGGTCTATGGACAGTTTTCCTCCCAAGAGAGACTTTATGAGAGAGAGTCATCCTTGTCAGCTGTGATGTCTTTGGCACCTCAATCAATTAGAGGCTTTGAACGACAAAGACCTTCCTCATCTTCCGCTCCTCGGCCTTCTTCGGGAAATCATTAATCTTTGCCAAAGGACGAATTTGTCAGTTGGTCAAAGGCTGCTCTCTCGCAAGTGCAGAGATCATTCGCCTTAATTAATTGATAATAGAGAGACTTAATTACGAATCCAAATGTCGAGGAAGATGTTAAATAAAGACACATTTCCGACACGAACCAGATTTTTCAGTGAAATTTGATATTTTATAACAAAATACCTTCATTATTCTTTTTTGTTTTTGTTTACTATATATTTAATGATCATTTAAAAATATAAAAACAGCCAAATTTTGCAGATTACTTAATTTGATTACATGAAATTTTATGAACTTCTAATTTAAATAATAAATATTCATCAGTGCCTGCATTCAAGTTTAACAGTTACTTCCGTATAAATTGTCAATTTCAAGTTTCAATATATTTTTGGTTTCAGGAACCGTTATAATGCACTTTGACGTTACGTTTTGTCCTTGCATACAAGTTAACTGATTGACATCATACAAATCAAATTAAACAAGAGAATGTACAGTCATTATGATGCTCAACATTATTCGTATCCCAGATACAATAGAGCTTTGCTAAAGTCGCCTTTATTATTATATTATTAATTATTATTATTATTATTATTATTATTTATTGGAAGGAGACCCTCTTTCAAACAAGTTTTATTGAAAGATATTGCTGCATCAGCTGCATTCAACTTGTAAATAGTCTTCTCTATTTTTCTAACAATAGCTTTCTCTCTGCTACTACAACTGGCGAGTATTGCGCCGATATTACTCATCAGGAGGAGTCAATTTCGGGGATATTGCTTAAAATTTATTTATTTGTCACAGTACATGAACA
>NC_087201.1:9560835-9563335 GCF_015104395.2 Macrobrachium nipponense
ACTGGAAATAATAACTTCGATAGTGAAACTAGGTAATCTGCAAAATTTGACAGGTCTTTATAATATTTTCAAATAAGCATTAAATATTTAGTACCATAATTTGGTGTCTTTCTCATCTGGGATTGGAAATGGAGTCTCTCCAATATTAAGGCAAGTGGTGTCTGTAGTGGCAAGAGAGCAGCCTTTGACCAACTGATACTTTGGAAGGCTGTGTGAGTCAAAACTGATGACAACTTTGATCCAGTGTGGCTTGTTGCCACTTGTTCCTGAATATGTAGACTCAATATATTCCGATGACTGGCAGAGCACTACTGAGTGCGGATTGAGACCTGCTGCCCTAACTGCCAAAATCCGTCTTGATATATAATTGTATATATAATGTAATGCTATCACTTACATTTAGTGCATAATAACTAAAAAATAAGCCATAAGTCTCACAATATTAGAATTAACCCTGAACGCATATACGCCTTTATGTACCGTATATGCACAAAATGCATATCTAAAAAAAAACTAGTGATGATAAAACGAATTTCAAATTTGAATTCAGCACCCCCAAATTAGGTAAAAACGGGTATTTTTGTGCTTGCCTCAATTTCTTTGTAAACCAGTGTAATAGGAGCCCACAAAAACACCAAAATGGTTGAAAGTTACAGCTATATTTCGAAGACACTGACTCCGTCTCCTCACAGGCAGATAATAAATGAAATAACAGTTAAAAACTAACGTTAAATCCTCTTGAAAATAATCTGGTTATGTATCCCTCACCCAAATTACCTAGAAGATCCTTCAACCAACCTAACCTAACCTAGGGGGTAGGGGGCATGGTAAATAAACCGGGGCTGGTATCGGGAATTTGCTGCAGCCCGGATGCAAATTCCCCAGATGTATACCAGTATTGGATCAGCCCCAGTGTCTGCGTCATGCCCTTAGGTTAGGTTAGGTTAGGTTAGGTTAGGTTAGGTTGGGTTAGATTAGGTTAGTTCTACGTAATTTGGATGTGGGAAAACGTAATGATATATTTGTAAGAAGAGTTTAATTAAGAGCTCTATCTCGAGTTGGTGGGTGGTGGTGGATGGCCGTTTTTAGTTGGTGGAGTGATTTGTCTGGTTAATTCGGTAAAGAACGAGACTTTGGCAAACAGTCTTCTTCGAGGGCTGGGCAGCAAGTTTAGCTGAAAGGAGACTGCGCGAGGGACAGGTCGTGATGTCCTCGCGTTAAATCCTCCTCCGAGAGGAGCGGGAAATCACGTGAAAACCACCTTTGATATTGACTGGTGTTTATAATTGTTCCCCATGAACGGGGAATTCCCAGTACCGCATTTCATCAGCTTGCATTGCCTAAGTCTCTGCTGTTTATACACACTGCCCGTCGCTGCTATTATAGAAAGACAGACTAAGTTTATGTTGGTAGTAAATCAGGATTACTATTATATTACATTTTTGAGACTTAATGTGTAATTTTGCATTTACCAAAATCAGTTTTAGATAATGCCCCCCCCTGACCTTTACATTATATGAGATGGGCATTCTTATGTTTTGTATACATAATTCATATCTAAGAAAATTAAAAACAAATAATGCACTCAGATTTTCAGAGGCAATAATTCCTGTGACAGTTGTTGGAAGAAGCGAATGCAAAATGTAATCTCACCAGCAAACTTCACGTCATCATTAACATAACAGTCCATGGCTGGTTAGTTAATCAAAAGTTCACGTGACTGTGTCTTGTCAAGTTAGTCTACGCTAACCAAAATTCTAAAACAACAAAACTAATAATCAAGGATTTCTTGTTAAGAATTTTAATGCACGTATGAAAACCACATAGCTTCGTAATCAAGAACCCAGCTCAAACAATATGATTCCTGCTGGGGCCAACCGCTGCTCGACATGAGTCACCCAATAAACATAAGAAAGGTCATATACCGACATTTGTTATCAATACCGCTCTGGTGGGGCAATTCTGCGAACTTTGCAATATCGATCTTCAGTCTCCAGTGCGCTTGTAAACAAGAGTTTCTGCTCTGAGTACAGCTAAACTATCACTTGGTTCAATGTGATGCCTAATTCTGGCAGAATACCAATGCCGTCACTATGCACAATATATTGGCTCTAATTTCAGCCAGATGGTCAGGGTTCACTGGTATTTAAGCTCAAGTATACCATTCTAGGAATTTTTGTAGGCCTTACCCTCGATGTAAAATTCATTCTTGTTTGTGAACTGGGAATTTAAGTTGGTATATTCAGAACCACGAATTAACAACGCCATTCCACTTGAAGATCAGGGATTGCTAAAAAAAAAAAAAAAAAAAAAAAAAAAACACGTTAAAGCTGACACACTGGCTAGAGGATAAACTATGTTATATTTACTTGCCAAATAATCACTTTTTGGTGATTATTAATTACTTTGTCTGAGAACTAAAAAAAAAATAAAATAAATAGAAACGTCTACAGTAATACAAATGAATCAATCTAGTTAGAAGAAACCGATGATTTTCCTT
>NC_087201.1:9568335-9607042 GCF_015104395.2 Macrobrachium nipponense
TCGACACAAGAAATCAGGAGGAAGTAAAGGAGGGCGAGAAAACAGAAAGAACGAGAGAGAGAGAGAGAGAGGAGAGAGAGAGAGAGACGAGAGAGAGAGAGAGAGAGAGATAGAGGAGAGAGAGAAAGAGAAGCAGGAAGATACAATTACAAATCTAACTGGAAATTGGATTTCCGTTTTACCAGATTTCGAATTCATCCCAGAAGTTTGTCTGAGGTGCCACCTTTAATCAACTCGATGCATCTCGATTAACTCGGAGTAGTTTGTGAAACAGAAAATATGAGAGCTGTTGCAACTTGTATCACATTTTCTTAGATTTCTAAATAGCTTTTTTTGTCGTCTAATTGTTAGTGAATGATAAAAATAAAAGATCTATCATAAAATTTCAATTCTTCGTCCTCTCCCCACTTTCCTTTTCTGAGAGCAAGGGAATAAAGGGTGAATGGCCTTAACATCACTAGTTCTGTTGTTACCTCTTAGAAAAATTTCTGTTCTGTCTTAAGAAACTTTCAGAGTGATGGAAGTCTAAAAAAATCCCTCTTATTTATATTTTCTTTTCATTTCAGGATCGCTTCTTCTTGACTCCGTTCCTTTTGTAAACTCCATTAGTAAAGACGGGAGACGTTCTATAGCCTTATAATCTTATGGAATAGAAGGTGGATAATAATTTCATACAGCCAAGTCTCTCTCTCTCTCTCTCTCGCCTCTCTCTCTCTGTCTCTCCTCTCTCTCTCTCTCTCTCTCTCTGACCATGCCTTCTTGTTTCTCGTAAAACTGCAACAACGAAGAGTGAGATTCATGATAGGAACTCTTTGATAACATTTTCCCAGAACCAGGCGTGATTACCTTTAAGTTATGAGAATTCAATGCCCTTTGCGATGCTTGCGATTATTTTATATAAATATGTAATGAATACATTTACATATTTATGGACTACTAATTCTTACAATATAAATTATTTACTTTTTATATTACCTGTATAGACACTAACACATACATGGCAGTAAAATTTCTATAAACCCTTTTGACAAATGTTGCTGCATTTCAATTGGAAAAGAGACTTACTTCTCATGCAATCACATTCTAAATCAACCTGAGGAACTAATATGTGTCGTCCGATCGCCAACCTTATCAAATATTCAATGAATCTCTGTGCAGGGTCAGGGTCCTGATCCCATAAAGACAGGGCCAATCTTGCACCGGATCATTTATTTGTTTCTGGGTAAAAAAAACAGGCAATAAATGGAGGAATTCACATAATTGTAATACACAAGACCTTGGAACGCTTTGCAGACGGAGCTCAGCTCACTGAAGCAGGGGAAACAGCGGCGATAACTTTAATCTTGCAGAGAGACAAAGAATGACCAGCAGAGTCAATAAAAGTCATTGTCATCGCTGCCTTGTCCTTACAACGTAATGCCTTCATTGCAGATATTACGATCATACATTTGTTTGGACGCGTTTTCCCTGTCCAGGTAACTAACGGATATGTAATTCAAATGTTACCTGCAACTGGAACAGATTGTGATTCATTGTCACTCGTACGCGAGTTTGATATTAATCCTTGCAAAACACAAGGCATCATCCGACCTCCAGCTCACTCGGGGCACGTGCTAAAATCCACGGTGAAATAGCGTGTTGTTTTTCCAGTGAAGATTAGAATAAATACGCTAATTGTTCTGTACTGTTTAACATGCATATCACTTACTTTTTACATTTTCATTAAATTGAATAAATTATGAATGTCCTATCCAAAAATTCCTCTATCTTTAACTCAACGCAAAACACCTTTTTCAGATATTTTTAGACTTTTCCATAAGGGTTTCTTACCACTTTAAGAAGAAGAGCAACAAGAACAAGAACAACAATAACAACAACGTAGTTTGTAGCTTACTCCCCAAGAAAGTGAGAATTTATGTCAAAATTCATGATTTATTGCGAGATGATGAGGTTCCTTTAAAATGATCCCACTAGTCGTCCAATACACGAAGTTTTGTAATTTAACTTTTACTAACAAAACATAGATTGTGCTTACTCCGGGCATAAGCCTACCAACTACTTTGCTGCTATTGTTTTTGCTGTTCCTGGAATTGTTGTTTTTGTTCTTGTTGCTCTTGTCGGGCAGATATGAAAGCTCTATGGAATTCTAGGTTAGGATATTTGATTCATTTATTAGAACGAAAATATGTAAAAATTAATAATGTACGTATAAAACAGAGCAGAACAGTCAGTTCTAATGAAATATAGCATATCTATTTTAGTTTTCGTTGGTGAAACAGCGCGCTATTTGACCATAGATTTTAGCACGTACCCTGAGTAAACTGGAGGTCGGATTCACTTCATAAACAGAGCAATTTTTTTTACATATATGACTTAATTAGAATATTTCACAAATAACTTTACCAGTCGTGATCTTCACAGACAGACAGCGAAAAGACATTTTATTATAGCGCCGCAATTCCTCGTAAGGGACCGTAGCATAAATATTTACGACTGAGCGTGACAAATTAATGCGCCATTAGCATAAAGGGACGCGATAATTGAGACGAACGTCTTTGCCTTTTGCACCCATTGAAGAATCAGCTTCGCGGGCAGAACGGATGGAATAAATCTGAGTAGGCTATACTGCTTGCATAGTCACTGATATTTTACTTAGTGTTTATTTATTTATTTTTTCAAATTTTTGCTTTTTTAAGGGGGATGGAAAAGCCATTATGATTTTTGCTTTATAAAAACCTGGGGCACTTTCAGGACCTCAGTTAGAGTGGTTGGACAACAAGCGGGAGAAATGAAGTGGGAATGGATCTAAATTAAAAACCTAAACAAATGAAAACCTTCGGCAAAATCGAGTTTCCTGTACAGCTTATCATGCTGTATTTGCCGCGAGCCATGAAACCTTCAGCCGCAGCCCGGTGGTGACCTGTCCTTTATCGTTGTCAGACGCATGATTATAGCTAACTTTAACCTTAAATAAAACTAAAACCACTGAGGCTGGAGGTCTGCAATTTGCTACGTTTAGTGATTGGAGGGTGGATGATCAACATACCAATTTGCAGCCCTCTAGCCTCAGCAGTTGTTAAGATCTGAGGGCGGACAGGAAAAGTGCGGACGGAGAGAGAAAGACATCTCAATAGCACCCGAAGGGACGCTGCAGACAACCTTCACTAATGCCTACGTGCACCACTAGAGGTGCACTGACGGCACTGACTCCTTATAAGGATAGAAAACGTCCACAAATCTTCTGAAATACGTGTTGCCCTTCGAAAGAGACTACATCCTCATTTGTTTTTCTCTCGTTTTAAACGTTTTCGAGAGAATGCACAAGTTCCTATAACATCACGTGTGTTTAGATTTCTACTTCTGTATCATCAAAGGCTGATGAGGGAGAATAATACAAAGAACAGTGGGAACATTCCTTGCTGATACGATGACAGTTGTTCATACTGTTCAGCTCTGCGATTCACTCACTTCACATTGCAAATCACGTTTTTTTATTCACTTTTAATTATTCGAGTCATGATTCCACTAATCTTATTAGTCTATGTAATAACAATTTTAGTAATAGAACATCTGGAAATTAATTTATATCTCAAAGAAAGAGTCATCCGTTACCCAAGTAAAGATACGTTTATAGTATAGTGAAAAGAAGCACATAACGGCTATATCAGCGAACATTAATTTGAAATGGTCTCCTCAGATAATAACATTTTTTTTTGTTTTTTTTAAACTATTCTGTCGCCAATTTTCCCCCTAAGAAATACCTGCTTGTTTCAGATAACATTTCATTTGTTTTTCATACAAAATGTGGGTCTATGGGCAGAGACAGACCAAATCTGACCACGAGACAAGTTTAAGCAACATAATTGTTTCCTTGTTAATCCCTGAAGTATTATTGGAACAAAAACATAAAGTCAGCCTCTCATAAGTCTTTTAAATCAGCCGAACTAAGACAATTGAGACGTTACACCATGTGTACATTTAATTACTCTTTTATCGTCCATAGCTAATAAAGTAGTATTGTGAGGGACGTGCAAATACATTCAATGTGTGGTTTTTATGTCTCTGTAAAAAGAAAACTATTGAGATGATTATTTGTCTGCCCATCCGCACTTTTCCTGTCCGCCCTCAGATCTTAAAAACTACCGATGGTAGAGGACTGCAATTTGGTATGTCAATCATCTACCTTCCAATCATGTAACATACCAAATTGCAGTCGTCTATCCTCAGTAGTTTTTATTGTATTTAAGGTTAAAGTTAACCATAGTCCTGTACCTGGTACCGCTATAGGTGCAAATAACCCAGGCGTATACCGGGCTGTGGCTGAGAATTTTCATACAGCATTATACGCTGTTAGAAAACTCGATTGCGCCGAAGAAACTCCGGCCCAATTTTTATGGAAAGTATACAGATAGAATCTTTTAACACTAGGTACTAGTAAATGTTTTGAGGATCGATAGATCGATAGTTACTGACAAAAAAAAAAAAAAAAAAAAAAATTAATTCAATTACTAACTCACTTTCTATAAGAAAAAGGAAAAAATCGTAATTTCATAAACACAAATAATTAGTATACCATGTTTAACGCAACAATTACTAAATCAAACTTGTGTTTTCAAATCCAGCAGTTCTTCAGTGTTGCAAGAGGACAAACCTACATTAATCAAGATGTGACCTTTCATGCGACCAGTGACATTTCACTGACCAATCCAGCGTCGGGATTCGGTTCAGCTGAACAAGAATAAAACAAAGAATGACGCTTCATCAGAACGGAGGAGGAGATATGCGAAGGACAGATGAAAGTACCGTGACAAATTCACGATTAATTTAAAGAACGTAGACTGCATTCATTTATGGAACTGAGAGGTTTCCTAAATATGTAACCTGGAAATTACGAATTGTATGAAAACTGAAAATAAATGTTCATTATTCTGAGATGTTTACTATTCTTAAAAGTTACTTTATAAGCAGTTAAATAACTGAAAGGAGACAGGATAGCGCGCAGGTAAATCATAAAATAAATGACAAGGAATTGCAAGACATGAGAAACGGAAGACCCATATTTAGTTTTATGGGAAAAGAGACAAAATGAAGACGGAGAAAAACATGATAAGACAACAACGTTAATCTTTCCCCTTTGCATTCTATTGATTTTCTCTAATTTCAGCAAATAAAAGTAAACATTCGTTCTCTGATTAAATAAATAGTCGTCAACTGTCGTCGTCGTGCGTTGGCGATTACCACCTGAACAGAGATGGTGTTAGTTTCCCTTCCTCGTCCATTCTTGGCTCATTAACCTTTGATTAATTTCTCTTTCGTTCTGACCCTTTCAGTTGATTTTTCCCTTTCCCTCTTGTTTCCTTATGCAACGCTTCATTTAACTCCATCGTTTATTATCTTATTCCGGTACCTGTCTCGCTCTCTGGTGGCTGCTTGAAGAACTGGATTTCTTTAAATAACTTCAGTGACGTCGTGATCAAACAATAATCCGAAACATGATAAAGCCCCCTCTTTTCAGCCTGTGTTTTTCTGAGTCGGAACTATAAGCCTATCGCCTTGAAGCAAGATCTGTTCATTGGCGGCTGACGCCTCCTCCTAAATAAAATCTCTCTCTCTCTCTCTCTCTCTCTCTTCTCTCTCTCTCCTCTCTCTCTCTCTCTATTTCAAAGGACAAACTTAGGTCATAGCCGTTACTTCAGCACACTTTAGTATAATCTTGATGGGCTGCCCAGTTCGTGTCCGAGGAGATTATAATAAAAAAAAATGTGCGCGAGTTAGTTGTTATTCCTTTGTATGAATCCCTGTTGTAGCGTCTTTAAAATTATATCTAAACTGTAGCCCATAATATGCGCTGAGATGAGTACTTTATTGATTGTTAGAAGATTTGTTTACATGACTGAATATCTGATATTCTAGGAATAAGTTGTTTTCTCTCATTGTGGTTCGCTGTGAGATATATCGGGTAAGTTGCGGCTTTGTAGGCATCAAGCTTTCTGACGGTTAATGTGTTTAAATTTACCGTCAGAATGACTTAGTATTTGGCATTTGATCATTAAGATGGGCTTCTCACCTTCTCGCCGCAATTAACACTGCATTAAAAAAATTCGTTCAAGAAGATGTGGGAAGCAGCCTTGCATAAAATCACGTCTGTCTAGGTTTATATGTATGGCTTAATAGACACATTACGTGCGAGAGTATGCACACGTAGGCACTCACATTTACTTTTGTCAAATTTATGCAATTTCCAGTGGTAGGGAATGGTTCTTGAAATGCAAGAGTAATATATAAATAGGTACTTAAAACTCAAGTTCAAGAACTTTTAAAAATGTCAGCATTAGAAAAAGTTTGTGTATACGGCTGTCAGGCGTTGTGATAAATGAATAAATAAATAATAAATAAATAAATTATAATGATAATAAAAATCTACGATGTTTCAACTATACCTTTTCCGAATTGTTCATAAAGCTCTTTCTGTAAATTTTTCAGGAATCTCCATGAACTCCAAACAATCATACTTGAAGTTCTCGTGACCCTCCACGAAAAATACGCACCTATACGATGCTCTCATTATCTTTGTAAAATGTTTGTGAAGCTCTTTTCTTCGCGGAACTCCTCGAGTCTCTCTCTCGACTGCCTTTAAGTGATATTCGAACCAGCAGATCATCACAACATGATCTGTAGAAGAGCAGAGAATGCATATTTCATGATCTAGTTTTAAAGGAAATGTAATCTTACGTAGAATTAGTATTCATCTCATATACACATTCACATAACGTGTTTATTTGCCAAAGGATAAGATGAAACTAAAGAGATCACACGATTGTCTCACTGTCATTTTGAATTTCTCAGCAAACATCAAGTAACTATTCTCTTTTGATATGTATATGATCTCCTTTAAATAGTTATCCTCTGTATCCCTTTAACTACGTTTATCTGTTGCTTCCAAGTCTTTTTTTCTTTGCGTTATTAGTTTCCTGGACACTCAGCTTTTCTCTCATCCTGCCGATAGTTTCGTCTCAATGGATATATTTGCAATTTTTTTTTATATAATAATAATAAAGATTTTAGAATCTAAAATTTAATAAGGAAAGATGGCTTTAGTTTTTTTTTTTCTTAGAATTAGGAATAATAATAAAAAAACAAAAAATAAAAAGTTTCGTTAGGACTCCAAGGTTAAACACTATATCAGTCCCTATATTATATATTATATATATATATATATTATATATATATAAATATATATATATATATATTATATAGGATATATATATATATTAAGTATATATATATATTTACTTATATATATATATATATATATATATATATATATATTATATATATTATACATATATAATATATATAATATATATAATATATTATGTATATATATATATTAAATATATATATATTTATATATATATATATATATATATATATATATATATATGTTTAATACTATATATAATATATATACTATATAGATAAAGTTTAGTTTAGGACTACAAGCGTTAATCGACTATATTCGTCCCATATATATATATATTATATATATATATATATATATATATATATATTATATATATATATCTTTAGTAGATATATATATATAAGTATATATATATATACTGATTATATATATATTACATATTTATATATATATTATATTATACTATATAATAACAATATCATATATATTATGATATATATATTATATGTATGCTTTTCATATTATTATATATATATATACTTACATATATTATATAGAGATATATATATATATATATATATATTTATATAATATAGATATAGATAATATATATATATATATTATACTATATATATATAATATAGCATATATATACATATAATATATATATCTATATATATATATATATATATAGAATATCTACATATATAACATATATATTATATATATATATATTATATATAGATACTATATATATATATATATATAGAGAATATATATATATATATATATATATATCTAATAAAAGGAGCCCATAATAACACCAAAATGTAGAGAGGAAAGTACTATATTTCAGACTCTCTCTCTCTTCAGACGCTGCTCTCTCTTCAGGTATGAATGAAAAAGAGAAAAGTTTATAGAAAAGGTGGTATTTATACCATGAGATCCGTCCACAAGTAAGCCAATTTAGGTCACCCCCGCTGATAATCTTCCTTTAATCTTCTTAAGCGTTGGTTGAATAAAAACCTCGTCGATGACATCCGAAATCCACGCGCCTTTTGAGATGTTCATTACCTGCTTCTCTTTAATTAAGGCCGATTCCATCATTTGACTCTTGTACCGGCAATTGCTGCTATAAATTACATGTGACAAATTCCAGTTTATTCTATGGTTATGTTCATTTATATTGTTGAAATAGCCGAGTTCTGTTGTCCATACCTAACTGACCGTTTGTGTTGTATTAATCTCTGGGGAAGTGATTTACCTGTAAATCCGATGTAAGATTAGTTCACAGTCCTGGCATGGGATCTCATAGACCCCAGAGTCCTTGGGAGATGTCTTTTGTTGGACGTTAATCAGGGATTTGGCTAAGGTGTTTGGGTAGGTAAATGCAAAAGGGTTGGATTTCCCCCCCAAGGGTTGTTGGGTTTACTCTCTTAATCGTCTCCAGGTGAGGAATTTTTATTTTATTGGGAAACTATTTCTAAACACAAATATGTGAAATTCGCAACATATTGCTAAGCATAAACATGTGAAATTGATAAACCATTTTTAAACATTTTTAAACATAAACATGTAAAAACATTGCCCGTCAGTCCATAAATACTTGTAAGGAAATACACAAATTCATGTGAAACTATTATCGTCATCGTCATAATCTACTTTCACGCTTTGTGTCTGATGATGTATTACTTTCCTCTTTTTTTATGTGTGGAGGTTCCACCTGAATTTGTCCCTTGACTCAGGTACACATCTATATGTCTTTTCTCTGTGATTGACGGTCGGTTTTCAAACCACCCATAATAAATCAGCCAATATATACATCTAATTTAATTCCATTTTCGTGAGCCTGTCTTCGCAGCTCTCAACGTGCCAAGCATTTCAGCTTTGTTGCAGCGACGCTATCATAGAGAATCTTCATTTACTTTGCAAGTACTTCTCTAACCAGCTGGTCCACTGATATGGTGGTTAGTGTCGTGGGATGCCACTCAGATGTCAAGGGGGGCGGGGGGGGGGGGGGGTGGGGGGGGGGGGGGGGGGGGGGGGGGGGGGGGGGGGGGGGGGGGGGGGGGGGGGGGGGGGGGGGGGGGGGGGGAGGGGGGGGGGGGGGGGGGGGGGGGGGGGGGGGGGGGGGGGTGGGGGGGGGGGGGGGGGGGGGGGGGGGGGGGGGGGGGGGGGGGGGTGGGGGGGGTGGCGGTGGCGGGTCATGGTTTGCGTCTCCCCCAGGTAGTTGAAAAATCACTGGCTCTGGATCATGATCAGTTACCGGTGCAGTGTGGGGTCCGGAGAGGAAGGTTGAAACCAGCATTCTTTGGAAGCTTGAATTCCAAGTCAGTGGTTCATGTGTGCTTGTTCCATGTGAATAGGTTTTCATCTAATGGAATAGATGATATAATAATAATTATAATTGTATTGTGACGAAAGCCATAGGAGAAAATATCATAACGTAGGGTCTTTTTGTTTTGATTGATATATCTTTCGAAAAAAACATTTTTTATTACCAGTGATGCGTGATAATCTCAGACTCTCTGTAAGCAAAACAGATATTCAGCAATTCCTTCGTAAGTTGGCAAGATCGTTTTAGCAACCTCTCTCTCTCTCTCTCTCTCTCTCTCTCTCTCTCTGTCTCTCTCTCTTAAGCTGTAGCTGAGACCAAATCAGCGAGAGTTATCCAACAATGACACAAACTTGTCTAGGTAAGTGGGAAAAGGGAGTGAATCAGCCATTGAAAAATCACATTATTGATGATCCCTATTTTCTAAGCTTCGTTTTATGCTTCCTTCGGGTCTTTATTTTCAGCTCCTCCTTCATACTTGAATATGAAGTCCAGGGGATATTGTGTTTAGGGACGAACTGAGGGTGGAGAGTTCTTTTCTACCACGCACAAATTACCGTGCATGTTGGAAATCCAACAGCAATGTTGGAAGGTCTACAGAAACAGGATCTTTACAGCGTTTCGCGAGGGCATTTTCTAGACACCTTTGGCATCCTGGTGCCAGAGTTGACTTCAAGCGCCAGCAGTTGCAAGAAAGCAAAAGAGCTAATGTCCATTATCTTTCCATTCGAAGATTGGAAGAGTCTAACGCAGTTCAAACCTACAACAATACAGTCTGCATAATTGAAGAGTGATTAATTAGGGCTACTTGGCCTATATTTCAAAATATTCAAGGAACGAAGTAATCACCCGATTGCTAAAATGGACAGATTTAGCAAAGATTTCGTCATTTTAAGCCCAATCGATGGTTGAACGCTCTAAATGATCAATAATTTGACAACCAATAAGAGGTATGTATATTTTTTCAACACAAAATTACGATTCACGCCTTCTTTGCATAGTAACTATTATCACCGTCATTTTTGAAGGTGTGGGAACTTTGCGTTTTTATGGCATATACTAAGTTAAAAGTTTCTTTTTACCTTTCCACGATTTCATTTTACATACAAACATTAAAATTCACGAAGCCTTGCGCATGAGAACGTAATATCCACAACATGCAACTGGAATCTCTCCGTTTTTTTTAGAAGTACTGATGCCCGTGATTCCAGATCTGGAAACATGACCGGATGAGTCTATTTTCTGGTATTTGTTATTTGTTTCAATCGTATAATGTTTTGGATTTTCTAGAAAACTATTCAGTATCCTTTGAATTTTAATGACGCTGACCTTGCAAAAAAAAAAAAAAAAAAAAAAAGAGGGCATTGAACTGGAAAGAGCGGAAGAGCCCTTTTTCCTTAATAGAGATCGGCCTCCCATTTGGTATCCAAACATCGCAGATATCAGCGCTTCAGATCTCAGGACCTTTTTTGGCTCGATTTTGACAGTCAGGTATGAGAATCGTGGCCACGATAAGGTTAATAATCGGTATGTATCCCAGACATGTTATTCTGCTGGCTATCTTATCAATAACGTAAAAAAGAAATTTTGAAAAAACGTTATAATATCTTTTGTTAAGAATATAAATTGCGATGGTTTAGAATTCTCGAATATGTGACCACCAATAAGCCACCTGATCAGTTCGGGTGGTAATTTTTTCTTCGGAAACGTTGAAAGGTGACCAAATGTAGATGGGATGGGATGGAATGGGTAATGATACCCTTGAGAGAGAGAGAGAGAGAGAGAGAGAGAGAGAGAGAGAGAGAGAGAGAGAGACTAATTGAAGATGATGTATATGCTTAAAAAGATAAACATAACATTCCAACATTTGTTTTAAGTTCTGTTTATTAAATTCATCTTGAGGAACAATGTACAGATACATGAATAAGGATGATATACAACCATCCCAACCTCGCACCCTTTAAGAAATGATTTGTCAGTGGACGAGACGAGAACGAATAGAAAAAAATTTCGATAAAAATGAAAACACGCAATATCGCGGGTAAATTTTGGAAATATCGTTAACCACATCATAAATCTATTAACTAAACTGGAGAATGGATAGATTTCACTCCTTACAAAGTGTTCCCGAGTTCCCTAGAAAGTTATAAACACGGTATTTTGTTAATCTAAGAATACTGTTGTAATACTAATGTCCTTTAGTAGGATGCCGAACTACGTAGAACAGGTTATCAGTTGACGTTAATATTGAACGCAAGATATTGATGAAAAACCAAATGGAATGAAGAGTAGTCTATAAGATTATGCAAATGATATACGATTATGTAAATGCGATCTATGTCACTTTTCAATAGACACATATGGTTTGCGCATATCATAAACTGTTCATCGTAAAAAAAGGAAGGGAAAGGAATGTTAGGTATGTTAAGGTAGGAGGTTGTAAAAATTCTTCATATTTTGAAAGATAAAATATCAGTAATACAAATTAGCGGTGAAGCTGACAGAGCGGGCACACAAATTATATGATTGATTGATTGTAGGTGGTTTAGGTACGGGGAGAGATAGTGACCTAATCATAATAGCTATGGAAAATCCCAAATTCAATAAGGAATTTGATGATGGTGGGACTAAAAACTATTTCTAGTGTCCACAGAAAATAGAGAAATAACAATAAAAAAATATACATGCTGAGCATCAGGATAGAGGCAGTTCACATTCTTTAATCTCGTCTGACTGACTGGCAGTTCCATCCGTAATTGAATTCCTTCAGAGCCAGTATTATGGTCTGTCCTAAAATAATAATAATAATAATGATGATGATGATGATGATGATGATGATGATAACAAATACATAAACACACACAGAGAATTGGGCTCAAGTAAGGTTGTAGCAAGCGTGTATACATACTAAAATGGGAGTCGACTCCATTTGAAAGTCTATCCATAATGGCTTACAAAATTTTCCATGCTCAGTCGGGAACAGATGAAGATAGAAACTGACATCAATAGTTTTGCTAATTAATATAATTATACCTTACCTAAAGCCAGTTATTGTTGGTACTCATTTCTAAAAGAGGATCATGGGAGCTTTTTGCAATACCTAGGACGACCGAACGATTAACTTATTCACAGAAAGGAAATAGAATAAAGTTGTTGACGTAATCAGTAAGACAAGATTCGTCAATTATCTTAGACCGGAAATAGATGGCATATAATTCGCTACATTGAAATATTTATTGCACTGAAGTAAGAAATGTACTAGAAGTAATTACGAAGATTAAAGGTGAACAGAACAACAGTCTTTTTCTAAGCCTGGACTTCATATCAGCAGGTAATGACAATCAGTCTTTCTTGGAACGGACAGCATTGTCGAGTTTCTATTGACAGTCGTTATTGTCAGTTTATTGGTATACATACATTTATACTCTTTAGGGTAATGAAATAACATTTGAAATGTCGAGCTCGCTACATAACCAGCTTTTGAGTGTTACAGTGTAAAACATATTTTATTAATATTGATCACATTTTCAATAAAGCACAATTTGTTTTAACATCACAAGCAAATGACTGAAGGATCAATAAATTATACCTGTGCGATGATGCCTTGTCACTTTATTATTATTATTATTATTATTATTATTATTATTATTATTATTATTATTATTATTATTATTATTATTATTATTATTATTATTATTATTATTGCTGGAGAGGGTAGCCACTTTTTCCCCTTTATTATATTGCAGTTTCTTAGAGGATTATTGATGCTTGTAATATATTTGTTCAACGTTTAAGATTGTATTCACACGACATGCCTTAAGAAAAAATAGAGACAATTCATCAACATCCCAGTGTATACAATTACACAAATTAGACATATATCTAACTCAAATGCTTTCTAGTTTTTTTTATCTTTGTGTTAATCGAAAAATACTATTTTCCCCCCTACACCCTACTTTGTTGTTGTTCTTGTTGTGGGTGAAGAAAAGGTCTATGGAAGAGCCTACAAAGGTCAGAATAGGGTGCTTCATGTTGACCTAAAGATACTGGAACTTTAGGATAGGATATTTATGAGTTATTTATTGGAATGAAAAAAATGTAAAAAAAAATAAATGTGCTTGTTAAACAGTACATATATATTATTTCTAATAAAATATAACGTATTTATTTCAATTTTCGTTGCTGAAACAAGGCTCTATTTGACCGTAGATTTTACCACGTTTCAATATACGTTAAAAGTTAGAAATACAATGGTTACAACTTATGAGCAAGGGGAAAATTTTGCAAGCATCCCGAGTAAGCTGGATGCTGAATCACGCCTTGTTTATGCATAATAATTGATGCTAAAGTTCAATAGCTAATGCAATACACAGAGGAACATATAGTGTGGAATGTAGGGTTCTATAAACGGTATAGCATAACCAGTTTCATGCTTTGCGTTTAGATCCTTGTACAAACGTTGCAGGTATTTTCTTCCTGTCTGAAAGATACCTGTTTATGAAATAGTTACCACTTCCCCTTCTGAGCCAAGCCACCTGCTGTACAGTTTCTAAAACCTCCCAGCACTGCTTCCACTTTTATCTTTTTAGATTGCGCTCTTGACGCATCTATAAATTATCTAAAAAGAAACAAGAACCATGTGTCCCGATAACCATATAATTTAGAATTGAATCCAGTTTTATTTGGCATTTTGGGTCTTTGTCCTAGACGTTTATATTGGCTAAAAAAAAAAAAAAAAAAAAAAAAAAAAAAAAAAAAAAAAGCAAAGAAGGAACGGAGAAAGCACGCAACTCCTACCGAGGATTGCGTGACAGAAATTGCATCGTGCGAACAGGGCCCGAAATAATTTGACTCCAACTCAACGCTGCTGGTTGCGACTGGTTTATAAAGCAAACAACGTGAATTTCCATTTGTCTGATTGTCTGTAAAAGATATCTATTGCACGGTATGTGACCACGTCCAAAAAAACAGCCTCTGAAGGACTAGGAAGGTGTGAATCATGTTATGCCAATGAGAGAGACGTCCAGGCAGAGACGAAACGAGAAAATACATCGGGCATGATATTGGAGAAGCAGGCAATAAAACAAGACCACATATTCCAAAACTGTCAATATACCCATTTCAGTACCTTGCCTTCATAATTAAGAATCTCTCTCTCTCTCTCTCTCTCTATCTCTCTCTCTCTCGTCTCTCTCTCTCTCTCTCTCTCATATTTTGTTCTCTTTACTAAAAATACAGTTGGTCCCCCTTTCTACTCTCCAATTTCCGGCCCTTTTGGAATTTTCGAAGAGTTTACTTCTTGCTGGCTTCTGTAACCGATAATGTTAGTGAGTTACGCCCCGAGTACAACTTGAACGGAGATAATCAAAATGATATACTTTTACGTTAAGGAGAACTCGCCAAGGGAAAGGTGATAGCTCTCTCTCTCTCTCTCTCTCTCTCTCTCTCTCTCTCTCTCTCTCTCTCTCTCTCTATTTAAGGAAAGAGAAAGTGCGATGGGGAAACGAGAAGTTTAGAAGGTATTCATTGCATTTTTAAAAGTTACATTATCGGATTATTATATCCTTTTAGGTTTAAGTGTGTAACGCTCTAGATAGAATTCGCAGTGGAGAGACGAGTCGTCAATACTATTTATTGATCAGCAAAATCCATCTTGTACGCAGCACAAGATGCAGCCTATCATTTTTATATATACGTATATATAAATAAAGGTATATGCCACGAGGAAAAATAAACAATGGAGTATCCGCGAGATCTTTCGACGTTCAGACGACCTAAGTAAAGGACGTTTGAACGTCGAAAGATCTTGCGGATACACCGTTGTTTGTTTTCCCTCGTGGCATATACCTTTATTTATGGATTTATCACGTTCCTAACTTTCGTGATTCAGTTATACATACGTATATGTGTGTGTATGTGTATATATATATATATATATATATATATATATATATATATATATACAAATATATATATATATATATATATATATATATATATAGATATATATATATATATATATATATATATATATATATATATATATATATATATATATATATATATATATATATATAGATATATAGATATATATATATATATATATATATATATATATATATATATACTATATATCTATATATATATATATATATATATATATATATATATATATATATATATATATATATATATATATATAATTCATTACTATTTTATTTCATTTATCTTTCGCAATATTCAAAGAATCCGATGAAACTCGAATACGTAGGGGAAAGATGAGATGATGAATTAAAGAAAAAGGAATCACCGTGGAATAATCTTCCCTTATGTTTTTGTCACACATATGAAAGGATTACTTCTATTGTGACATTTTAAAATCCATTTTGTCAGCTACCTTTCAATGTCCAATTGATAAAATTGAGAAATTAATTGAATTCATAACCGTCTGAAAATCTCGTATGTTTTGTAACATGGCATTGCAAAATTCTCTTATTGTCACTGCAACTTTTTTAACAAGGATATAGGTTTGCTTGTGGTTTATAATCAACAAATAAAAGTTTTACTCGAATATTAATAATCAATATTTGTGTTTATATAGGCATTTTGTGCAAGTGGATCTCTTCATAAAAAAATTCTCAAAGCAAGTACAGCACGCATCCATTAATGGAAAATAGCTTTACAGGTCTGTTTGCTATTGCCTTTTTTACATAATTTGTCGGAAAATCATTTTGCTCGGAGCTTCAAGTAATAATGAATATGTACACATCAGTCGTAGGTAATCTTCAATTAGATATCGGGAATAATTTATCTACTCTAATGGGATTTCATAAATGCCGCGTGCATCAAGGAAATGTGAAGAATTATCCATTGTAAATACGAGAATTAAAAACTTAAAAAACTGGATTTTGATTCTCTGAATGACATCCACACAAGCACGGTAAATATAAAGACTTATTGTACCTCTTGTATTCTGCAAAGTATCAGGAAGAAGAATACTTAGGCAAAATTACCAGAAACACAAAACCATCATAAGGTTATAATGAAAGTTTCCATTATCTTACGTAAGCAGTTTTAAAACTATATGAATTTTTGTAAGACATATCACAGAAAAACGTTAGCAGAGCAGAAATTAAAATACACCACAGGCTTACTCTTTGGATGAACGAATGGTCTTGTTACCAGTACCACGCCCTTTTCTGTTTACATACACACACACACACACACACACACACACACACACACACACACATATATATATATATATATATATATATATATATATATATAAATATATATATATATATATATATATATATATATATATGCAATATAAAAACACTGTATCGTGCTTCTAAGAAATAAATAGAAAAAGAAAGAAAGTTCTTGAGTTTTAAAACTCACATTCGCACCCTCCATGCAGTTTGATTGATATGATCCTGAATCATGTATTTGCAACTGCCTAAAAGAAATTAGGCAAGAAATAAACCTTTATTAGGAAAACTGTTATCTCTGAAGGAGATAACAGTTACTTGTTACTTGTTTTATGTCTCTGATCGTCTCTACGTAAGATCCTTCATTCCTTTTGGCTTCTGTATGTCTGTTCAATGCCTTCCACTGAGTAATGAGAAGATTCCGAAAGAAGTATAATCTTATCATGACATCATAAAGACGCGAAGTTCCTACGCAGGAGTTAACGCAGGAGCCATTGGCAATACTGTAGGTTCCTAGCAGGGAGCGTTCATCCTTTTTAAGGTCATATAAGTGAGTTATTTAATTGTCTGTATGAAAAGATGTCTAGAAATCCGCTGTTAAGAAAAGTAAAAAAAATATGGCATGATAATTTTCAGGCCTACGTAAAAGATAAGTTCTAAATATATTGAAATATCAATACCTTGCTTATCAGTTTGGAAGTCAAAAACTGAATGATCGCCTTTTTGATCTTCATTTATTATTTGGATTGCGCTTATTATTACCTAACTGATCTCGAAGATGACCAAAGTACATTATACGCCCTCATCAGAAAACTGATTAAACAATGGCTTCTCATTAGGCCTAACCAGCAGTTTGGCCGTTCAGTAATATAACTTTTTTCCGTGCGCTTTTCAGTCCAGCTTTTCACTATTTCCCTATAATATATCTTAAATACTTATAAATATTTTCTTTTATTGAACAAATGGAGATATCTAACTTTGGTTGTCCCACTTGTGGTCATGCAGAGGTGTGAGATTATGACATAACTGATAATAGCAAAGGTATAATTAACAAAAAGAAAAAAAGAAAAAAAAAAGAAATAAAAGAACAGATATATGACAGAAGGACTGATATGGGCAGACCAGCGAGGGTCGACACATGTCACTTGAGGTGATAAAGTCGTAATAGGCTTATAGTCAGCTAATCCCAAGTGGCGCAGAGAACTAAAAGAAAAAGGTCTCAAGGACCCCTCTAAGTAAGACAGTTTCTCACAGCCCTCTGCCCGCGTAGAAGGAGACAATGGCATCAATAAGTTCTGCCAGGCACAGAGGGCTTTATTATGCAAATTCCCCGCCATTCGCCGGGCGACGTTTGGCTTCTATGAAGTAATCCTTTTGATTCAGACTTCGTCTCCTTCCTTCTCTTCAGTCTTGTTTCGTCGGATGCTGCATCTGGTATTGGCGCTTTAATGGCCCGCTTCTCCCGATTATAATTGTCTATCGTATTCGGATGTCGGCTTACTTAATAAGATTTCTCTGTCTCTCTTATACAGGGTGTCCATAAAGTCCCAGTACCATTACAAGGAATATTATTATTATTATTAAAGTAGTTTAACCAGACCACTGAGCTGACTTTCAGCTCTCATAGGGCTGGCCGAAGGATTAGATTAAAATTAAAAAAAACCATGTCTAGGCCAGAGGCAAAGCTCTGGCACCGAAGTGTTTTCTCGGTGTGATGACGAATGAGTGAAAATTAAACTAAAAACTGCACAAAGGCACACACTCACACAGGAACACATGCACACTATAAATACTTTACTACATATCCATATTTTCATAAAAAATAAAATCAGAATAAGTTAAGTAACATTTAAAAGTTTTTGTTTTAAAATTCATTAGTCTAATAATTTTCGTATTTTCAAAGTTTACTTAGATTTATATTTTATCAACTAAATTGCACTTCTTTAAGAACATAAAAATGGGCATGACTGAAAATGCAGAGGATTCTGACAAGATTTTCTTTCATAGATCTGTTTCCAAGTGTCGACAGTCGTTGCTGGTTGTACTTTGGGCATTCGCATAACACATGTTTGACAGTTATAACCTCCTGCACTCTGCGCAACTCAGGAGCTGAGCTACGTGGGCTGTTCATTAAGTGTCCATGTGTCAGACGGGTATGGCCTATACGGAGACGTGTCAGAATTACTTGTTCATGTCTTTCTCTCTGATATGATGAACTCCACTTTCCTACTTCAGGTTTTATTTGCTTCAATTTGTTATTTTCTGACTCTTCATTCCAAATATGTTGCCATTTTCTTATAATACCCATCTTTATGTATGTTACATAATCACTCATAGGGAGATTCACACTTGATCTTGTCATTTGATTTGCTTCTTTGGCTGCTTTGTCAGCCTCTTCATTTCCTTTGATCCCTACATGGGCAGGGATCCAACATATTTCTACTTTTTTCCCAATAATATCTAATTTGTGAAGTGAAATTTAATTTATTAATTTTGTTTTTGTACCAATATTATTTTTTGGTTTATAACTCTGGATGGCTTCTATGGCACGTTCTTGAGTAACTAAAAATCACAAAATTATTTAGTGATGTTTCTTTAATTTATTCTTATGGCTGAGGCTATTGCGCAAAGCTCCGCTGTGAATATTGAAGCTGTATTGGGTAGAGAGAACTGATATGATCTGTCCTGGGACACTGCAGCATATCCCACTCCATGTTCCGATTTAGATCCATCTGTGTATATTGCATAATGTGGACCTTTTCGGTTTATGTGCTCTATTGTATGTTGTCTATGGTGTGATGGCGTATATAAGTATTTTTTTGATAAATATTTCAATTGTGTGCAAGTTTTCATTTTATTCATTGTCCAAGGCGGAGGTAATTTTACTACTGGAGGAATTTGTATATTTACATTTAGTGACTCAAACAGTCTTCTAGCTCTAATTGGAAAAAAGGGGGTGGATGATTGTTAATAAAAATATCTCTTTGTTTCAAATAATTTTTTTGTTGGAGAATCGCTTGTCTTGATTCTCAAAGCACTCTTCATTATTACAAGCTCTCTATGGAGAGAGAGAGGTAGTTCACCACATTCAACCTGTAAGGAAGATGTCGGTGATGATTTAAAGGCTCCTGAACATATTCTAAGCCCTCATTATGAACTGGGTCCAATGCTTTCAGTGTTGCGTCTGACGCAGAGCCATATACTTCACTACCGTAATCAATTATAGACAGGACTGTTGCTTTATACAGTAATGTAAGGGTTTGTCTATCGGCTCCCCAAGTGGTGTTTGATAATTTTCTAATTAGATTTTAATGCTTTTTTTACATTTTGATTCAGGTATGTTATGTGAGGTTTCCAGTTTAAGTGATATCAAACACTAAACCTAAAAATTTTGCATTTTGTCTAATTGATTATACTAAGATTTCTGATTTTTAAATCTATCACTTCACCATTCATCCACCTTTTATCTTTATAAAACACTACTGCTTGAGTCTTATGTATGGATAACTTAAATCCTACAGATGAGGTCCATCATTTATTTTATTATACTTTTATTAATGATGCGTTCTGCATGTTTAATACGAGAGGCTGAATAATATATCGCAAAATCATCCATGTATAGGTTGCTTTTAATTCCAGTAGGCAGATTTTTATTGATATCATTGATTGCAAGGGTAAACAGTGTGCCACTAAGGACACTTCCCTGTGGAACACCATTTTCAAGTGGAAAATGTTCTTGACAATACATCATTAATTCTCACTTGAAAACTACGATTTGTTAAAAAATTTTGGATGAATCTAGGTAATGTCCACGGATGTTGTTATTTTGTAAACTTTTAATATAGGGTACCTCCAGGTAGTATCGTAAGCCTTTTCAATGTCAAAAAAGACTGCTACAGTATTTTGCTTTGCTCAAATCCTCTTCGTATATGGTCTTCGAGGTTAGAGAGAGAATCTAATGTAGATCTGTTGCACTGTGACCCGAATTGAGTGGGAGTCAAGATTTTATTTTCTCGAATGTGCCATGTTAATCGAGTATTACCATTTTTTCTAGTAACTTGCACAAGCAACTTGTTAGAGAAATTGGTCTGTAGTTATTTGCATTACTTGGATCTTTCCCGGGTTTGGGGATAGGTATTATTATTGCTTGATGCCATCATCAGGAAATAAATTTCTAAGCCATAAATGATTATAAAATTGCAACAAATATGTCTTCGCTAGAGGTGCTAAGTGGCAGATCATCTCAAAACAATACTGTCACCTCCAGGAGCAGATTTATTGCTGTTAGTGAGAGCAAATTCCAACTCTTCCATATTAAATTTTCTATTATAATATATGTCTTCTATTGTTTCGAAATTTTATTGTTATTAGTTCTATATTGTTTTTCTTTGTGCGGAAGTGGTCATCTAAATTTCTATCACTACTTACATTAGCTAAGTTTTCTCCTATTATATTAACTTATTTCTTTTGGATCGAGTATTCTTTTTCGTCTTTTAATATGGCATGTCTGGGTGGTTTCACATGGGTACCATTTATTTTACGGAATTTTTCCCATATTTTTTGTATGGGAGTATTATTAGAGAGATCTGATACATATTTCCTCCATGAAATAAATTATTCTTCCCTGAATTACTTCCTTTTTAAATTTTGCTGATATTTTGTGTATAGAGGCTTTAACGCTTCAATTTCTAGCAACAATATAGTCATTTTTTGTAAAGTACTTTCTAATATTGGTAATGTTTTATTTTATTTTACTGAACTTTCTATTCAATTATCCAATCGTCTCCCTATTGAGTGTTTTATATTTATTAATTCTGTCAACTTTCGGACCACCATGGAACTTTGTGTTTTGTTGGATGGGGTTTTGATTTTGGTATTGCTTTATCAGCAGCATCTTTGATGAAATTAACAAGAAACTTATTAGTTTCATTATGATCTTTCAGATATTCAAATGGCGGTATACTTCTAGTATGTATTTCATATTGTTCCCAATCTGCTTTAAAAACTGTTATAGTGAGGAACATGTTTAGCTGGGTTATTTTGTAAAAAGGAAATTAATATTGGGAAATGATCACTGGTGTACAAGTCATCAATTGTGTTCCAATCTAATTTGTCAACTATACTTGTTGAACAGAGAGTTAAGTCTACAGAGGAAAATGTTCCATGTGTTTTTGAATAATTGTGCTAACTTCATCATCATTTATACAACACAATGTCATTTGAATCTATAAGTTCTTCTACTTTACTTCCTGTTCTATTGAGATTGAACAGTTACAATCCCATATTGGGTTGTGAGCATTAAAATCCCCTATTATTATTATAGGTTCTTTGGCATTTTTAACAAATTCTCCAAGTTTATCAATATCGTAATGTTTATTTGGTTGGTTGTATAAATTATATTATAAAATTATCGTTTTTAATTCGAATTTTAATACCTGATATTTGGAGGTCAGTAATGTTTACAGGTACTTTGTCATAACATACTTTGTATGTACATATATGGCTGTACCTAAATTTCCTTCTTCTTCCTGTGATTTTGTTGATATTAACAGGTATATTTACCTATTGTTGGTATTGTATTATTAACATGTTGTAAACATAATATCATGGGTTCATATTCCTTTAATAACCTTTGTACTTCTTCCCAGGTGTAATCTGGTCTGTAGACCATTTACGTTCCATTTGTATAATATAATTATTGAAAATATTATGTTACATCGGTCGTGTTTTGTCTTCTTTTTTTTGTATTATCATCAATTTGAGTTTTTTCTAAAATTTTATTTACCACATTCAGTTGTTTATCTTTATAATATTTTAAGTGCTCAATACACATACATCCTTTTTCATGGGTGTTTAAATCGGTGGCCTCTTTCTTTCTATATTTCATAAATTTCTTATAATGTTTGTTAAGCAATCTTTTGTTATATTTTTGTTTTTCATTGCACAATGCAATGAAGCAATCATTACAGCCACATATGTTGTCATGTATATCTACTGTTTTATTTGCTCTTATTGTACCGAATTATTTGGTGAGGAGTAATCTCATCACCCTTGGCATAGTCACCATCATCTATGGTTGATTCTCCTCCACTTCTTTGGTGTTTTGGATCTCTGCATCCATAGGTTTTTTAGTTATTATTTTAGGAGATAAAAGGTATGTTTTTATTTTGTTTTTGTTCTTTCTTCATATCTTTGGTTTTTGGTTTGACTGATGTTTCTCTAAAAAATTATAGTTGGTTTCTTTGTTTTTGGTGGTGTTCTATCCAAAGGTCGTTTTTTTCTTTAATTTTCGGTACATCACAACTTCCTTCTTCCACCTCTGGTGGTAGTATCTTCTTGTGTTTCTATTTGCATTAATAACGTCAAATGAATTGATAGATTATCATCCAATTCACTAGCACCTGTTCCCTGATTCTTTACTATCTTAGTTTTTTCCTGTATATTACTAACTTCTTCAGACCTACTTTGCTGTATCTTGTTACTTCTATCTGTATGTTTTTTTGTTTCATTAACTGGTTCCTGTTATAGAAGAATATGTACGTTCTTGGCAGGATCCCTTGAATCCTCTCACTTTTAATTCTAATTTAGCCTCAGCTATAGACATGCCTGTTCTTTCTTTTAACATTTTCAATTCCGTGTTGTATGTAATACATGCATTCTTTGGATCTTGCATGATGGTTCTGCTCACAGTTTACACATTTTGGTTCACCGCACTTCCATTTGGTGGCGTGTTCTGTAGATCCGCAGTGAGCACACACCGGACCATTCCTACAATTTCTCTTTGTGTGTCCATACTTACTGCAATTTTGACACTGCAGTGGCTTTGGTATATAGGGTCTTAACTCTCTATTTTGTCCTAAAATTTTTATTTTTTGAGGTAGATCTGAACCCTCAAATTTTATTTTTGCTATTTTTACTACTTGTTTACTGCCTCTCTTACTTGTCATGTCATACACTTCGCAATCCTCAACCTTGGGGTATCTCTTTTGTTTTGGCGAGTCTAAAAGTATTTTTCTTATTAATTGGTTCGTCGTTGTTATCAGGAAGTACAATGGTACCCTGAATGCTGTTCATATTGTCATGCTTCTCCATTTTAACATTAATAGAATCTATAATTTTTAAAGACAAATAGTCTTCTGACTGGCTTTTTGTTGTGGCTTCTATAAGCCAAGTCTTCTCTCTTATTTTTCTGAACGACATTTCTGCCGTTGGATGTCTATTTAGTAAAAAATTTTCTAATTTCAAGGCCGAAATATTTTGTTGCTGCTTCCATAGTTAGAAACCTTGACCAACTTCCACTCCCAAAGAGGGAGTCAAAGTGAGTCAAGGTTGGTCATGCCGGTACTGAAGTTTCCTAGGTTTAGTATATGGTATTAATGTTTTAATACCAACCTGGTCTTTGTGATCTGAGCTTCCGTTAGAATGGTCCAATCCGTGCCAGAAGTCGTGGGGGTATTTTTTAAATTTTCCATAAAATAAAATTGTAAATTTCGTCCAGGATGAGGTCCCTCTCACCAAGGAGGCCCAACTGGGGGAGGAGCAATAATGTTACACAGTGGTAACTGCCCTGGGACCACCTCACCTGGATATACGCCATACCCACAATGCTTTAAGGGTCGTCAGTCCCATGAGATCGGGCCCAGCACTGCGGGCATGGTTGACATAAAAATTTCCCCTCGCTCAATCACGTCAGGTACTTTAGTTTTACGGGTGAAGTGGCTACTGTCCAAACTCCACCCTCCATCAAGTTAAAAGAGCAGTCAATTCAAATGTCCAAAATCATGCCAAGGTCGTCAACGAAAGAAGAAGAAGGGAAAGGGGAAAATTTATAAGAAGAGGACTAAAGGAGTTAAAGGTCCCAATGTTCAGTTGGATCCACAGCAAAGAGCATAGGCATAAAGGGGCATACTCTCTCCTGCAGTGGATCCCTAAGCCCCCCACTCGTCAAGGAGTTGGGATCAGGGGGATTACAAGGAATAAATACTTTGTAATGGTATTGGGACTTTATGGACACCCTGTATATATGAATCATTTCCTCAACTGGAAAATGAACTTATGATGGCAAAAGTCGATAGAAAACGTATAGTTATATAATGGGTGAATGATTACTATCTGGAATGCAACTACCCCAGGATGATACCAGTCCTCATGAATCAGTAGTGAGGAGAGTTGTCGTTGTAACAAACTTATTTTGCAACTTCAGGACAACTTCCAAGTAATAAACAACAGAGCTTCAGGATCTTGAGTCAATACGTATTTTTATTCACCTCTAAGACACGGAAACCCAGACTAGAATTGCTTTATCTGCAGCTAATATGTGAAGTCGAATGTTTAACTGAAACCTGTCTAAATGAGTAAATCTCTCTCTCTCTCTCTCTCTCTCTCTCTCTCTCTCTCTCTCTCTTTCTGTTTGGCTCCCTTTCGTCACGGTCTGAAGCATTAAAATGCTAAAAATGCTAACTGATGGCTCTCAGTTTCCAAAAGAAAGGGCATCTTGGTGTTATTAAGATGGAAACCTTTTCTTAATTACCCAGAGTCTCTTGGAGGGACAACAACCCAGGCCTCCCTACTGCATGACTTTCTGAAGTGAAAAAAAAAAATGGCCTTCCACTTCGCATACTGTATCAAAGAATGTCCCATTGCATTGATTCACATAAACCATGCGTCTGATGTCTAGGGCAGTCTCTTACAACGCTCCTGATTGGCTGTTGATAAGCCACTTACAGGGCTGGAAACTCTCAGCCTCTCGAGAGTTCGTATAGACAGGATGTATGTTTCACCTCTCCTGAGGGATGCTTTTTAAAGAATTATCCCTCAGGAGAGGTGGAACATACGTCCTGCCTATGCGAACTCTCTCGAGAGACTGAGAGTTTCCAGCCCTGTGATTGGCTTATCATCAGCCAATCAAAAGCGTCGTAAGGGACGGGCCTAGACACCGGATGTACGGGTGATGTCAATCTACTATGGTATCTATGCCATCATCATCCTGAACAGCTCCGTAACCAGCCGTTGAGTCAGGCCTCTAGAAGTGCTGAATATCTTAAGAAAAAGAAACCCCACGAATGTTAAACAAGAGTCATATCTTATAACAAACATAAAACAAGTAACATCCACAGCCTTCAAAAGTATAACAGACACCAGCAATTTCAATATCGCTCATGGACAAAAAAAAAAAAAAAAAAAAGAGAGAGAGAGAGAGAGAAACGAATAATGAAAAATAAATTATGGTTGTTTAAAAAGCATGCAGAGTACATCAAGACGAAGGACACCTTTATCAACGAGGCGCCGAGAGAACTGACAGTTTAGTATCGATGCCTCATCGTCCAATTTCGTGGAGTTTCCTCTCCAAAAGGCAGAGCTACATACTAATTTTTTTCTCATACAGCTATACACTGGCAGAAAGAGATGCCGTGTGGGTAGCAACACGAAAGTGAAAAGAGGTATTGATAACAGAGAAAATACTAACCGGAAATTACTATAGATTATTAAGTATTGATACAAATCCAGTTGAATATTTCATTCATATCCATTAAGGGACCAAGCCTAGATCTAGATGCATGAATTTTAAAACACATACATGATGGTAAGATCATTTGTTGGTCACCCTAATTTCATTTTTTTCATTCATTTATAGCAATACTCGTTGCTCCGTCTTTAAGGGTTCTGTTTACCAATGTAACAAAAGTCTTCATTCAGAAGTGTCTTACCTTCCGTTTCACAACTAGTTTTCTTACACATTTATAAGTGTGCTGTCTGTGAAACATAATCTAGTCAGCATTGACCTTTGTAGGGTAAACCATAATTGCTCAAGTTAGTATCCTCATTGTGCAAAAACTCAGTTCATCAAACGTTTAAATTATAACTGCATGAGAAATAAAAAAACAATATTAATAAGTAAAATCAAGCTGTCCCGCCTACTTATTAACTTTATTTTCTAATAAAACTATAAAAAGGAAGACGATTGAAGATCGTTCAGCTAGAGAAGGAAGGCTTACTTTGGGTAATACAGCTTCGGTTAATATTTGGACCAACACTTATTCCGCAAATAATAATTTTTTATTTGAATACATTTTAGAGAATTCTAAAACTACCGACAGATATTTCTAAATGAGTGAAAATTTTTATCACGTCACGGAGATTCCTATTTATGCCATTAAGCTACAAATGTCCTTTAATATCCAATTCGCTCTACCACCTCGGATTTAATATATTTTCAAGTATTTAATCGAAGGGGATTTTTTTAGTTGATAATAATTTCGTCCTCTTGTGGATTCGAACAAGCGCACAGGGGAGAAATCAGGACTTCAGTGACGTTCTTGGGAAAGAGATAATGCATCGAAATTGTGCATAGAAATGGACCGAAAAGTACTCAGCTTCGTAACATTGTCTGGAACTGCGGTTTTGCAAATCTTAAAGAGTATAAGTTGACATGCTGTTATAACAATATGTTTTGGATGTAAGTCCAAATATTCCAAAAGTATTATTTATTTCTCCCATTTGTTAAAAAAACAGGAGCAGTGATTTAACCTCTTGGGGTAACAGTCCTAGATGTTGTTACTGATGAATTCGCTACGAGGCAGCATTAACAATGAAGTCATAGTAGTCAGTGTGTCATGCGCCCTTTACTAAAGTACAAAGAAATGAATTAAGAGTTTAGTTTCTCAGGCAGAAGATTTCCATCATTGCCTACTGCCAGCATTCTGAAATTTTACGGACTGATTGCTTACGTGATAGTGACAGATATTCAAACCATTGGTAAAGAAACAGTAGAAATATACATTTAAACGTCCGCGAATATGCATGAACATACTTTTACATACATGTACGTATATACCTACTTTTTTGTAACTGAACGATTTTTCTACGGACAAAATTCTAATTTGCATTACATCCACAAAAACAGACCTATAAACGTAGAAGATTTCTGCCGACTCAGAAACTATTATTTCCTGGTCTCGCTTTTTACACGTGAATATGACTTTCCGATTTCTTGCTCTCATTTGAGGAAGTTGTTTGTTACTTAGTCTTCCCATCGCCAGCGGAACGGGATGTTCGTTTATAAAAACTGTGAAAGATATAACCGGCTAGACATTTGACCATGAAGGTGACGAGGACACACAGCAGCCCGTCGGCCACCACGAAAATCAATCGAGACTTTTTTTCAATTAGTAACAGCTAATCCTGGTCAAATCACGATTTAAACAGTCTAACAGGACATATAACGATAGACTTCCTCACAGATGAACATATTCAGTAGGTATCCACAAAGATGAGCTAAATAGATAGACGTCATCTTCATATAGGAACAATAAGATTGTAACTTTTCTATCTCTGAGTATTGAGTTTACTTTGTACTATTCTCGTCCCGTTGGCTATAAACCAAAATTATAAGAACTTATCAGAAATTCGTTCTCGTTACGCCGTTTAGAATGACAGTCTTTATGTTACGAGGCGGCTTTGATATTATTGTTGCCAGAGAACGCATCTCTAAATTTCAGAAAAAAAAAAACGTCTCTTTTCAGGGTTGATAATCGAACGGTTCAGATGTTTTCTTGACTAAGTCTTGTAGCCTATGACACAATTCCGAAATGATTCATAAACAAATTCATCTTGAGGGCCCAAGATAATTCAGAGCTAATTATCAACATCTAGCTGTGCTTCGATGGTTCTGCTGAACTGTCGAGTTAAGATCGTCAACTGATTGTTAACATTTATGTCGTGAATGCGTGAAATATGCAACTCGTAAGTTTGAAAACTAGTTTTGATATGCAATATTATACAGAAACCTGTGACAGCTAGGAACAGTATTTCCGTAGAAAATACGCAATATATATTATATATATATATATAGACTTCAGGAGGGTCCATGATACACATGTTGTTTAAAAAGGCCATGTTTATTAAACAGCAAAGAAACGTTTCGCACTACTCAGTGCATCATCAGTCTGTCAAAGGTAAAAGACAATAAAATACATTATTAACATAAAAAGGAATTCAAAAGGTAATTAAAATTTACAAGTTAAAACAATAAAAAGTAAAAGAGTATAAAAAGTACATAAAACAGAAAACAAAAAGACTACCAAAAACACCAACCATCTATAAGCAGGAGAGAAGAGGGAATGACATACAATGACGTCCAAGGCCAGACGACAACTATGCCAGATACAAAGTTCCTGAGGAAGTATTACTATTGAGAGAGGGAACCAGTCTTTTAATATATAACGATTCTAAAGTTGTTAAGTGATCTGGGTCCCTTACATAACCAATTATTGAAAAGTGTTGTTTTCAGGACTTCGGTTTTACATAATGCGGCATGATTTCTAATATTAGAAAATTCTGGCTGCTTAATTCTTTGGCCAGTGCGAAAGCTAAAACCCAAATGGCTGCAATATCTGACCTGCAGTAACCTCCGTGTCGATCCAACGTAAGAGCCCGGACATCCAGGGCATGTGAATTTATAAACCACATTGGATCGCATGAAGGACTGCAGGCGATCTTTGAAATTAAAAAACAAATGATCCTATTGTACATGGGTTGTTAGAGATCAGTTTTACGTTAAGACAGGGATTTCCTGTTCAATTATTCTTGTGAGATTTAAAGAGAATTTGGAGTCAGACATATACGGGATTGAGGCATAGAATAATTTTTTTGGGACATCAAAGTTGACTGTTGGAGGTTGTAAGAACTTTGTTAATAACTTATTGGTGATTTTATGAACTATATCTTGTGGATAGGAGTTTATCTTGAAAAAGTTGAATAAAAAAGACTATTTCTTTGTGAAATATTTGCCAACTCTATTCGCAGGTCGATGGAGTTGCCATGGGTCGCCTCTGGGCCCCATTTTTGCTAACTTTTTATATGTCTGACCTTGAAATGAAAGTTTTTAAACGAGTGTAATCATATTTTAAACCGTCCTTTTATCGCAGATATGTTGATGACACTTTTGTCTTGTTCCAGCACTCTTGGCAATGTTCTTTATTTTTGGATTATATTAATCAACTTCATCCAAACATTCAATTTACCATGGAGGTAGAGAGCGAAGGTAGTCTTCCATTTTTAGATATTAATGTAACGAGACATAATTCTGAGTTCACTACTTCTGTTTATAGAAAGCGGACATATACGGGCTTAGCCAATAACTACTATAGCTCCTGTCAATATTCTTTCAAACTTAATACCATCTACACCTTGGTCCATAGAGCTCTAAAATATTCTTCAAACTTGGCAAATATTTCACAAAGAAATAGTCTTTTATTCAACTTTTCAAGATAAACTCCTATCCACAAGATATAGTTCATAAAATCACCAATAAGTTATTAACAAAGTTCTTACAACCTCCAACAGTCAACTGATGTCCCAAAAAAAAAATTATTCTATGCCTCAATCCCGTATATGTCTGACTCCAAAATTCTCTTTAAATCTCACAAGAATAATTGAACATGGAAATCCCCTGTCTTAACGTAAAACTGATCTCTAACAACCCATGTACAAATAGGATCATTTTTTAATTTCAAAGATCGCCTGCAGTCCTTCATGCGATCCAATGTGGTTTATAAATTCACATGCCCTGGATGTCCGGGCTCTTACGTTGGATCGACACGGAGGTTACTGCAGGTCAGATATTGCAGCCATTTGGGTTTTAGCTTTCGCACTGGCCAAAGAATTAAGCAGCCAGTCCAGAATTTCTAATATTAGAAATCCATGCCGCATCATTGATAAAACCGAAGTCCTGAAACAACACTTTTCAATAATTGGTTATGTAAGGGACCCAGATCACTTAACAACTTTAGAATCGTTATATAAAAGACTGGTTCCCTCTCTCAATAGTAATACTTCCTCAGGAACTTTGTATCTGGCATAGTTGTCGTCTGGCCTTGGACGTCATTGTATGTCATTCCCTCTTCTCTCCTGCTTATAGATGGTTGGTGTTTTTGGTAGTCTTTTTGTTTTCTGTTTTATGTACTTTTTATACTCTTTTACTTTTTATTGTTTTAACTTGTAAATTTTAATTACCTTTTGAATTCCTTTTTATGTTAATAATGTATTTTATTGTCTTTTACCATTGACAGACTGATGATGCACTGAGTAGTGCCGAAACGTTTCTTTGCTGTGTTAATAAAACATGGCCTTTTTAAACAACATGTGTATCATGGACCCTCCTGAAGTCTATATATCTTGCTGACTGGAATATTTATATATATATATATATATATATATATATATATATATATATATATATATATATATATATATATATAAACGATGTAGTTTCGTCGGCTACAGGAAAGAAGTCATGGTGGGAGAAGCAGGAGTTTTGAGAACTTCTAGTCCTGTATTCCCAAACCATCCTCTCTCTACTTTTAATCTTTCAATTCCTGTAGCCCATTCCAAATTAAACTAACCCATGCTCGAAAATTTCAGTCTCTACCAAAATTACTTGATTGGCTTTGCTCTTTTATACCATTTTCTCACCCATATCACGTTCTCCGTCTACATCGACTAATATCCTCATTTATTTATGTCATTCCTCTATTGTTGGCAATTCTGTACAACAGACGCTCTTTTGTTTTTCGTTTACTCGGGGAGTAAGTCTACAAACTACTTTGTTGTTGTTGTTGTTGTTCTTGCTTGGGGGGTAGGAAAGCTTTTGGAAAACCCTAAAAAGGGTCTGAAAGTTAAAGGTACAAGAATTTTAGGATAAGATATTTATGATTTATTCATTAGATTGAAAATGTAAAAAATAAATAATGTGCATGTTAAACAGTACAGAGCAAATATTTCTAATAAGATATAGCTTAATTATTTTAATTTTCGTTGGCGAAACAACGCTCTGTTTGACGGTAGATTTTAGCACGCTCCTTGAGTAAAGCCTTGAGTAAACTGGAGGTCGGTTCACGCCTTGTTTAAATGTCGTCGTAAAGTTTATTTAACGTCTCGAAACTGGAGAAATAGTATAAGATTTTGTATAAGCGGAAGGATACGTCAGCATACAAAATGAACAGTTACGGAAGGTACTGAACTCTTCCCTCCTGTCTTTGGTTTCACTCCACTCTCCACAGTAACGACGCCAGCATAATTTATATTCAATTTCAGAAGTCTTGTAAGAAAGACCCATTCATATGTTAGCGTCAAGGAAGTAAGTCTTTTTTGAATTCCCTTATTTAGGAAAATGAGCGAGCAGGAACGTCAGGATATGTAGAGGTTCAGCGGCATGATTGTTCAAGGAATGAAAACTCTATTTATAAAAAAACATTTAATTTGATTTTTATAGGTTATTTTGCCTCTTATTTTTCGCTGTTAAGTTGTAAGTGGAAAGTCTTCCATGATTTTTATATCTATTGTTCTCACCATTCTATTCAATGTCTCTTACTTCACTGCAACTTAAGATATCCGTGATGCACAAATATACCAGGAATTAGAAAGTCAAATCATGTATTAGTGCCCAGTAACAAAATTCATGTTATTTTCATTCTTATTGTTACTGGACTTTACTAAATTACTTCTCTGGGTAATGATCAGTAAATCTCCAGTTCAGGACAGGATAGGAAGCATAGCAATGCAGTCAATGAGTAATTTGAAGACTGGTGGCATCTGTCAGGATCTTTTCTTAGGCCTTCCATACCAACGGCGAGAACAACAGACCACATTCTTTCCTCAAAAGCAAAGCAAAGTCTCAACATAACACGGCGAGATCAAACCTTCAGCTTACTTGGCACGCATGCAAGATTTTCCCCTCACTCATAAGTTGTAAACTTTAAATTCCTAAATCAACGTAAACTAAAATGTACTAAAATCTAAATTAGATCCTTGCTTCACCAACGAAAATTAAAATAAATATACTATATTTTATTAGAAATAATTGTCCTGTGCTGTTTAAAAAATAGATTATATATATTATACATCTTCATTCTAATAAATAAACCATATTATATCCTATCCTAAAATTCCTACATCTTTAACTCGTCGCGAAACAGTTTTTTCTGGCCTTTTTAGGCTTTTCCACAGACTTTTCCTTCCCCCCAACAAGAAGAAGAAGAACAACAACAACAACAACAATAACAAAGTAGTTTGTAGGCTAACTCCCAGAGCAAGGAAATTCAGTCTTAGCTTTTGAAGTTGCAAACCTCTTTCATCCTATCATTAGTATCATGGAACTTATTACCGCTTTATTCTCAAGCAGAGCAAATAGTTTCATGGGCTTGAAGGAATTTGGTAAATTTCATAGTTTCGGTTCTAAAAGAGAGAGAGAGAGAGAGAGAGAGAGAGAGAGAGAGAGAGAGAGAGAGAGAAGGGGGGAGGGGAAGGAGTGGTGTTTCTGAAAGGAGGGCAGCTAAAGTAAGACAAGAATAAAAACAGCGTAACAGATTCTTTTCGATGAGGTGAGGAAATAGGTTTCTCTCAGTTTGGTTATATATTTTTGTGTGTGAAGTAAACAGAGAACAAAACGGAATTTCTGAATGAAGTATAAATGAAGCTAAACGTCAGTGCAGTATCAGATTTCTTGATTGAAATCAAAATTCTTCAGAAGAAATTGAAAACATCGCAAGTACTTTTTTTATGACGCGTGAACGATATTCATTACTCATTGTCGCATGAAGGTATAATAATAAATAAAATATATCTTGTTTGGAAAAGAATACGAGAGCGTGCAAAGAATATACAGGCAGCTTCAACCACGCATTTAGAGAAATGTTAAGTCTTGTAAGGAGCCCTTCTGTTCGATAATGGAAGATTGCTTTCGAGTCTGGAATGAGCTGCCTGAAGCTTTGGTGTCTTATGACGGAAGATCCGGAAACTTCTCCAACATAAACGGAAGTCTTTGATATAGTGGCTTTTGATAACAAGAGTTTGATGATAACCTAATAGTATATTCAGTCTTTATTTATGTCATAACATGACTTTTGTGTCCTCCAACATCACTTATAATAACGAGGAATCACTGGAAAGGGGTTTTTAGAAGACGGATCTTGGGGAACTAGAAAAGTTATGGTTTTAAGAGGAAGTTCTTTTGGCAATACAGAGACGTAAAGAGGCTAAATTTAAGACTGCGAAACAAAGTTATGACTCCCTCTGAGAGATTCCGTCTTTAGAGAGATAACAGAGACAACAAGTGTTAATATTTTTGAATTATCTACCTTTATTTATACAACAACAAACCTTGGGGAAATGAAATATAAAATTTTCTTAATGGAAACAAACTCCCGTTTTATGCATCGAAACTTTATTTCATATTTGGTACAATTCACAAGTTTATTTTGCATACGTATCCTATGTGTAGATAAGTAAAAGCGGTTCTTTACTGCAAACAAGCAATATTTTCATTACATTAAACCGTCAGGCGGTACATTGTTCCCAACTGTTTTTTCCAAAAAATAGAATATTTTCTTTTTGGCCCAAGTCAGTATGAAATTGAATTACTAAGGGAAAATTTTTTTTGACATGTTTCCCATTTCCAAACAAAGGAATCTTCTTTGTTTTTTTTTATCTCTCAGATCTCACAGAAATAAAAAATGGGCGATGAAAAAAAAAAAAAAGAAAAGTCGTCCGGACCGACACAGGCTTTTGTACTATTCATCATGATTAATGGCCTCTTGCGTAACCACACATAGAAGAACAATCTTTTATTTTTTTTCATTTCTCTTCTAGGACTGAAAGTTTGCATCGAACAATCATAGTGCAACAGTCACGCTTTCCAGGCTGCTTTCAAACAGTAAGCACTGAGTTGTACTGGTACTTATTCTCTGAAGTAGAAAAATAGTAATGGATGCATAAGTGAGTGATTTAAAAAGAAAGAACACATTATTTCAGATATTCTCTTATAGGGAAAAATAACTAGAGATTATAACCTTTATTATGTCAGTTTCCTTAAAGCGAGGAACCTTGGTAATGGACATTCTTACTTACATTATTCTTTCATATATCTCGGATATTGGTAGGTAATATCTCTGCTAAGAATAATACCATAACTATAATCTTTTGAATGTTTCATGACATTGCTACGAACAGTATATGAATGACAATGAGGTATATAAAGCCATTACGACGTTCATCAATAGAGCTCTTTGGTCCATTATAAAAGGAAAGAGGTCTTTGACGTTTAAAAGCCAGCTTTCCCCTTTTATTGTGCTTCGTTTACTCTATCTTTATCAGTACTATTTGAATTTATATGTCATCTTAGCGTCAAGAAGACGACTTTGATGTAAAATTAAACTGAAAGCATGTAACATTGTAAACGAAAACAAAAGGTATTTAAATTTAATTAATATGTCTACTACCAACATAATTTTTTCCAGTGACAGAGATTTAACCGTAATTGGATCATAAATGTTAAATAATAAATCAGTGAGATTTGCAATCACTAATTTTCTGACCAGGGCGTTTTGAAAAAGATTAACCGTTAATGAGCAAAAGGTAACTAAGATCAAATCAATTTTGTAAATAGCACTCTTAACGCAATTACACTATTTAAGATAAATTATAAGATCTACCGAACTCAGTCAGGCTGATGATAATCATTATATTTTCTCCTTTATCGAAAGAAGATGGATATTTCCCAATCATAGTCAAACCCAGGTCAATGGAAAATGAAAGCAAAGGGATGGGTAACAATGAGGCGTGCTACAGGATGAATAATAGCAGTCAGAGTTTTTACTTCATAAATAAAAATAAAAATTTGAAATGCATTTATCGGATAATAAAATAATAATAATAATAATAATAATAATAATAATATAATAATAATAATAATAATAAAAATAATAATATAATAAATTTTATAGTCAGTTAAAGGCCATATGCATGGAATCACAAAGTACAGGACAGTAACATACACAATCTAAATACATGAGATAACATGATAAAAAATGCATAAACGGCAATATCCACACAGTTGCTGAAATAGTAAAAAAAAGATAGTAATCATAATAATGGTAATAACAGTGATAATATTGAGAAATAATAATAATAATAATAATAGTAGTAGCCATGATTCCCATGACAAAAAGTACTACAGAAGATGGATGGCGGGTACCAACTCAAGAAAAGAGGCAACAGAATCAACCATCTGATGTTCATGGACGACATCAAGCTGCATGGTAAGAGCATCAAGGAAATAGATACCCTAATCCAGACTGTAAGGATTGTATCTAGGGGACATCAGGATGGAGTTTGGAATAGAAAAATGCGCCTTAGTCAACATACAAAAAGGCAAAGTAACGAGAAACTGAAGGGATAAAGCTACCAGATGGGAGCAACATCAAACACATAGATGAGCAGGATACAAATACCTGAGAATAATGGAAGGAGGAGATATAAACACCAAGAGATGAGGACACGATCAGGAAAGAATATATGCAGAGACTCAAGGCGATACTCAAGTCAAAACTCAACGCCGGAAATATGATAAAAGCCATAAAAAACACATGGGCAGTGCCAGTAATCAGATACAGCGCAGGAATAGTGGAATGGACGAAGGCAGAACTCCGCAGCATAGATCAGAAAACCAGGAAACATATGACAATACACAAAGCACTACACCCGAGCAAATACGGACAGACTATACATAACACGAAAGGAAGGAGGGAGAAGGACTACTAAGTATAGAGGACTGCGTCAACATCGAAAACAGAACACTGGGGCAATATCTGAAAACCAGTGAAGACGAGGGGCTAAAGAGTGCATGGAAGAAGGACTAATAAAAGTAGACGAAGACCCAGAAATATTCAGACAGGAGAAAGACAGACAGAACAGAGGACTGGCACAACCAACCTGCACGGACAATACATGAGACAGACTAAAGAACTAGCCAGCGATGACAATTGGCAATGGCACAGAGGGGAGAGCTAAAGAAGGAAACTGAAGGAATGATAACAGCGGCACAAGATCAGGCCCTAAGAACCAGATATGTTCAAAGAACGATAGACGGAAATAACATCTCTCATATGTAGGAAGTGCAATACGAAAAATGAAACCACATAAACCACATAGCAAGCGAATGCCCGGCACTTGCACAGAACCAGTACAAAAAAGAGGCATGATTCAGTGGCAAAAGCCCTCCACTGGAGCCTGTGCAAGAAACATCAGCTACCTTGCAGTAATAAGTGGTACGAGCACTAACCTGAAGGAGTGATAGAAAACGATCAGGCAAAGATCCTCTGGGACTATGGTATCAGAACGGATAGGGTGATACGTGCAAACAGACCAGACGTGACGTTGATTGACAAAGTCAAGAAGAAAGTATCACTCATTGATGTCACAATACCATGGGACACCAGAGTTGAAGAGAAAGAGAGGGAAAAAATGGATAAGTATCAAGATCTGAAAATAGAAATAAGAAGGATATGGGATATGCCAGTGGAAATCGTACCCATCAATATAGGAGCACTAGGCACGATTCCAAGATCCCTGAAAAGGAATCTAGAAAAACTAGAGGCTGAAGTAGCTCCAGACTCATGCAGAAGAGTGTGATCCTAGAAACGGCACACATAGTAAGAAAATGATGGACTCCTAAGGAGGCAGGATGCAACCCGGAACCCCACACTATAAAAACCACCCTGTCGAATTGGAGGACTGTGATAGGGCAAAAAAAAAAAATAATAATAATAATAAAATAGAGTTATAAATTAAAATCCAGTTAAAGACATTAGGTCTTTAGATCTTTATGAAGGAAATGTAGAGTCTGTAGTCCGTTCCCTATTTCCCTAACCCCTTTTCTTATCACTTCTATTATAAAATAGACAGTCATCACAGTAATCCTGGAAAAAAGGGGACAGTCAGTAGAAGGAGGGTCAGGGTCTTCGGAGATTTCTCGGGCAGCACCGGGGTCAGGTAGTAACTAATTAAACTTACTCACATGTTACCTCTTCGATCATTGTCATTAATTGGTCTGTGAATTTACCTTGAATACAAACTTTCTCTAATTTGTGAATCGTCATAGGAAGACTGAACTTTGATTCCAGTCGCGAATAACCTTTTTCAAATCATAGGGTACATAACATAAATATGTTAACGCATCAAATTCTCGTGGAAAGTCTATGTACAAAGCATCTGATATATACCAGAATCCCTCCCTTCCATAAATCGTGATCTTTCCTTGATTCGGGTTAATTTTCTGTCTGGTAGCCTATTCAGAGCGCTGTCGCCGGTAATGAATAATTCAAAGCGTTAATGAGGCCTTTAGATAAATTCTTTAGTGGCTTTGAAAGAAAAAATTGCAAACACATCAATAATGAAGTCTAATGCATCACAGGAAACTAAAAGTAGAAAATAAACAAAAGGAACGTTTAATGTTCGTTTAAGGAACCGAAATTACGGTGTGAAGATTTTGCATATACAAACAAATTAGAATGAGGGTTCATCGAACGAATGAAAGTTTATGTATTGTCTAATGCAAGAGATGCATATTTTTGACAATGTCGTCGTAATAGGCGCAAAATCTTTCTCTCTCTCTCTCTCTCTCTCATCTCTCTCTCTCTCTCTCTTCTCTCTCTCGCTCTCTCTCTCTCTCATTCTTCTTCAGATTCCTGTCTTCCGTGCAATACAAATCCTCATTTCATATCACATCAAGTTTGAAATAATAAAGTCTCTTCTTTCTCGAAGATAATTTGACACAAAACAAGCAAATAACTCATAAATGAATTCTCATAGATAATTAACGTACTGCGCGAATCCTCTCGAGACTTACGACCTATTCTTTCGTTAATTACCCTCAACGTCAATCATGTCGGTTAAATGATAAGCCAACGTTATGGTCCTTGTCCGGTCCTGTGAAATTTAATCTCTCTCAGCTAAAGTCAGAGTTGGATTCCTTAAATCTGAGAGAAAGAAGCTCTTAAATTATTCGGTTATGGCAACACAACCGCCACAAAAATATCATCACAACAGTGACAAAAAATCTGTATTAACAACCAGTGATGTATTAAACTTGCAAATAATAAATTTTACCAAAACTAAAGA
>NC_087201.1:9607542-9630042 GCF_015104395.2 Macrobrachium nipponense
TATAATCATGCGTCTTCTGCACAACGATAAAGGACAGGTCACCACCGGGCTGCGGCTGAAGGTTTTCATGGCTGGCGGCAAATGCAGCATGATAAGCTGTACAGGAAACGATTTTGCCCAAGGTTTTCATTTGTTTAGGTTTTTAATTTAGATCCATTCCCACTGCATTTCTCCCCGCTTGTTGTCCAACCACTCTAACTGAGGTCCTGGAAGTGCCCAGGTTTTTATAAAGCAAAAATAATAATGGCTTTTCCATCCATTAAAAAACGCAAAAATTGAAAAAAAAAAGAAATAAATAAACACTAAGATAAAATCAGGACTATTGCAAGCAGTATAGCTACTCAGATTTATTCCATCCGTTTTGCCCGCGAAGCTGATTCTTCAATGGGTGCAAGAGGCAAAGACGTTCGTCTCAATTATTATCGCCCTCCCTTTATGCTAATGGCGCATTAATTTGTCACGCTCAGTCGTAATATTTAGCTACGGTCCCTTTACGAGGAATTGCGGCGCTATAATAAAATGTCTTTTTCGCTGTCTGTCTGTGAAGATCACGACTGGTAAAGTTATTTGTGAAATATTCTAATTAAGTCATATATATACAATGTAGAAAAAATATTGTTCTGTTTATGAAGTGAATCCGACCTCCAGTTTACTCAGGGTACGTGCTAAAATCTATGGGTCAAATAGCGCCGCTGTTTCACCAACGAAAACTAAAATAGATATGCTATATTTCATTAGAAATGACTGTTCTGCATGTTTTATGCATCATTATTAATTTTTACATATTTGTTTTCGTTCTAATAAATGAATCAAATATCCAACCTAGAATTCATAAAGAGCTTGCATATCTGGCCGACAAGAGCAACAAGAACAAAAACAACAATTCCAGGAACATCAAAAACAGCAACAACAACAGCAGGAAAGTAGTTGGTAGGCTTATGCCCGGAGTAAGACAATCTATGGTGTTTTGTTAGTAAAAGTTAAATTACAAACTTCGTGTACTGGGCGACTAGTGGGATCATTTTTAAAGGAACCTCATCATCTCGCAATAAATCATGAATTTTGACATAAAGAAATTTTCACTTTCTCGGGGAGTAAGCTACAAACCATTGTTGTTATTGTTGTTCTTGTTCTTGTTGCTCTTCTTAAAGTGGAAAAAAACTCTTATGGAAAAGTCTAAAAATATCTGAAAAAGGTGTTTTGCGTTGAGTTAAAGATAGAGGAATTTTATGGATAGGACATTCATGATTTATTTAATTTTAATGAAAATGTCAAAGTAAATTGATATGCAAGTTAAACAGTACAGAACAATTAGCGTATTTATTCTAATCTTCACTGGAAAAACAACACGCTATTTGACCGTAGATTTTAGCACGTGCCCCGAGTGAGCTGGAGGTCGGATGATGCCTTGTGTTTTTCAAGGATTAATATCAAACTCGCGTACGAGTGACAATGAATCACAATCTGTTCCAGTTGCAGGTAACATTTGAATTACATATCCGTTAGTTACCTGGACAGGGAAACGCGTCCAAACAAATGTATGATCGTAATATCTGCCATGAAGGCATTACGTTGTAAGGACAAGGCAGCGATGACAATGACTTTTATTTGACTCTGCTGGTCATTCTTTGTCTCTCTGCAAGATTAAAGTTATCGCCGCTGTTTCCCATGCTTCAGTGAGCTGAGCTCCGTCTGCAAAACGTTCCAAGGTCTTGTGTATTACAATTATGTGAATTCCTCCATTTATTGCCTGTTTTTTTTACCCAGAAACAAATAAATGAGCCGGTGCAAGATTGGCCCTGTCTTTATGGAATCCGGACCGTGACCCTGCACAGAGATTCATAGGATATTTGATAAGGTTGGCGATCGGACGACACATATTAGTTCCTCAGGTTGATTTAGAATGTGATTGCATGAGAAGTAAGTCTCTTTTCCAATTGAAATGCAGCAACATTTGTCAAAAGGGTTTATAGAAATTTTACTGCCATGTATGTGTTAGTGTCTATACAAGTAAATAAAAGTAAAAAAGTAAAATTTATTTATTTTGTAACGAAGTTAGTAGTCCATAAATATGTAAATGTATTCATTACATATTTTATGAAATAATCCCAAGCATCGCAAAGGGCATTGAATTCTCATAACTTAAAGGTAATCACGCCTGGTTCCTGGGAAATGTTATCAAAGAGTTCCTATCATGAATCTCACTCTTCGTTGTTGCAGTTTTAAGAGAAACAAGAAGGATGGTCAGAGAGAGAGAGAGAGAGGAGAAGAGGAAGAGACAGAGAGAGAGCGAGAGAGAGAGAGAGAGAGAGAGAGAGAGAGACTTGGCTGTATGAAATTATTATCCACCTTCTATTCCATAAGATTAAGGCCATAGAACGCTCCCCGTCTTTACTAATGGAGTTTACAAAAGGAACGAGTCAAGAAGAAGCGATCCTGAAATGAGAAAATATAAATAACGAGGGATTTTTTGTTACTTCCATCACTCTGAAAGTTTCTTAAGACAGAACAGAAATTTTTCTAAGAGGTAACAACAGAACTAGTGATGTTAAGGCCATTCTCCCTTTATTTCCTTGCTCTCAGAAAAGGAAAGGGGGGAGAGGACGAAGAATTGAAATTTTATGATAGATCTTTTATTTTTATCATTCACTAACAATCAGACGACAAAAAAAGCTATTTAGAAATCTAAGAAAATGTGATACAAGTTGCAACAGCTCTCATATTTTCTGTTTCACAAACTACTCCGAGTTAATCGAGATGCATCGAGTTGATAAAGGTGGCACCTCAGACAAACTTCTGGGATGAATTCGAAATCTGGTAAAACGGAAATCAATTTCCAGTTAGATTTGTAGTGTAGCTATGCTCTCTCTCTCTCTCTCTCTCTCTCTCTCACTCTCTCTCTCATCTCTCTCTCTCTCTCTCTCTCTCTCTTTCTTCTTCCTGCTTTCTCACCTCCTTTACTTCCTCCTGATTTCTTGTGTCGACTGATAAAACCTGGTATTGCATATGGGCGTGTAAACAGAGTAAATGTATACTATATATTTACTATATTTGTAGTAAATGCGACATACATTCCAGTACCCGATTTTCTTTTGTACACCAAAGAACTTTTATCACTTAAAATCGGTGTGTGCAAAAATGGTGCCATGTCTTTTATTATCTTGCATTAATATTCATACTCATACACCTATGAATATTATATATATATATACATATATAGTAATAGAGAGAGAGTAGAGAGGAGAGAGAGAGATAGAGAGAGAGAGAAGAGAGAGAGAGAGAGAGAGAGAGAGAGAGAGATGAAGCATTGTTCCCAATTTAGCAAATTATCCTCGCCTAGGTTTCTTAAAGGGTAGAGGATCAAGTGTCAGTAAAGGATCTTCCTGGTTCTTTAACTGCTTTATTTGGTCTTTCTTGTCCTCTTCTTTCCAAAAATAACATAATTGGAAAAAAAATTATGAATACTTCAATGGAAGCTTCCCTAACGACTGACCGCTTAGTTAAATGTAAATGGACTTCCCATCGGAAGGAAAAAAAAAAAAAAAGTGATGGTGACCCCCATTCAGCCTTTAGCTGCTGTGAATCATCTTGCTTGAAGAGAAGGTTTGTCTTTAGCAGGACTATAGATAGCCCACCTTGGGCGATTACCGGTCTCCATAGATTTTTGCCGAATCGAGCCAGACCAATGCCTCAGCGAATAATAGCGGCTATTTGGTCCTGGTGAAGAAACCGAACTTCGTGAACTCTATGGAACCATTCAATCGAATGTGTGCCTTCGGAAGAAGCTATTCATTTTACCCACCTCCTCATCACTTTGACATACCCTGGCAACAGGGTAACTCGTATCTCCTGCGTCACATACAATTGTGGGAATAGAAGCTGGGCTTGATGTGTTGCAGATTGGACGTGGTATGTTCTCGGTGACGCTGATTTGGAATCAGGCAGATCTTGTGACACATTTCCTTTGTCATAATGAAACAGGATATTTTGACGGTAATGAAAATGTGGACGTTTATAATGCAACATTAGTTTTATGAGACTGAAAAATCGAAAATGGTTAAATTACATATTTTACTAGGGAAGAGGTTTTACAATATGTTCAGTGGATACGCAAGTTTTTTTTTTTCTCTCTTTTTTTTTACGAGTTTACTTGCATGCATGATAAAAAGAGTGAAAGTATACCAGAAGAGAAAACGGATGAAATAAATGATTTTTGCCATCGATTATACATATAGGAAAACTGCATATGTATATATTTTTTTTTTATATTTCTAATCTAAGCCGAATTCAGCAGACGGAGATAGCGAATTCAGTATCACTGCGAGTGAGAAAAGTTATAATTCCTCACTTTTAAAATTCTATTAATTTGAATGGTCGTGGAATTACCAAGTTATTCTTTTAAATATCCCAGATAACGTGAAGATCTAAAAACAAGTGATTTTATTGTGCTTGGCTTTATATTTCATAAGAATATTAGGATTTATAGAAAGTCACACGGTGTGGCTCACTGAATTATACTCTTACATCATGAAAATATTGGACTCTATCTGCTTTATTCCGAATATGAACTACATTTCTGCAGCGATCATTTAATTCATGGAAAAATATATGAAATGACAGTGAATGACAGTATAAATGTTGCAAAAAATAAAGCTAATTTTATGGACGACAGCCGCGTAAAATCTCAACATGGAATCACTCGACGGCGTTTTTCATTTGTCTTATGTTGTTGGTATTTTATTAAATCCAGCACACCCTCCCCCCAATCCACAACCCCACACCTCCCTCCTCCAACACACCCTCCGGAGAATAAAAGTTAACCAACTGATTCCAAATAGTTTTCAGGTGCCTTTAAAGAGTTATATGAGGCAAGCGGTAGTAATCATAAATGAATATAATTTGCCTATTAATATCTACATTTTGGCGAATGTTAACAAAACTTTTGGAGAAAGTAATCACCAACCAAAGAGTTTTTCAACAATTAGCAACTTCACGCAAATCGAAGAAAAATAAACCTTGAAATACTGCCAAGGTGAAAGAATAATTGATTTCAAGGAAAACTCTGATGCTAACTTTTAGACTGAACTGGCCTTGTAAGATAATTCAAGGTCAAAATAATTTACTCTACTTTCGATCTACATTTTAATTAACTGTAAAAGAAGTAATGGGATATTTGGTAACAAGACGGAAACCTCGGATCTTAAAAAAAAAAAAAAAAAAAAAAAAAAAAGTCAAGATATATCTTAGTTCAACCAGACCACTGAGCTGATCAACAGCTCTCCTGGGGCTGACCCGAAGGATTAGATTTTTATCTACGTGGCTAAGAACCAATTAGTTACTTAGGAACGGCACCTACAGCTTATTGTGGGATCCGGACCACTTAGTCTCAAGAAATCAATTTTTAATCGCCAGAAATGAATTCTTCTACTTCCCTTCTAGCAGCGGTGGGGAGCGAACTCGGGCTACCAGATTGATAGGCGAGTACACAGCCCACTAGTCCAGCAAGGAACTTGGATTCTGGATGAGATTGGAGGCCTAATCAAAGCCAAAGATAAAGGTACATGTAAACAAAATCTAGAGATGAGCTGCTGAAGAACGAAAATTAGAACTTGCTAAGACCATATGGTAAACTTAAACGAAGATTTAGCAGAAAAAAGACGAAGCACCTGAACAAACAGGCTGATGATCCTGACAAAACTCACGTATTCAAGGAGCGGCAATTGTTTTATGTGCCCGAGGAATTATCTGAAATATCCACAGGTGAATAACAAAAATTTCTTGTCACAGAGAGTGAACAGGTCAGTAATATTAGAACAAAGAAGGGCTGAATATTTTCGAGAGGCCTATGATAATAATATAGGAGAGGGGCAGTGTGATTGATGTGCCAGAGGCTATCAACTGCCTGGATACAATTATACATATTTATGAGATTTGCAAAAAAAACTATATTCATTTTATATTATTTACCTGTATCGTTAATTTTTCGTTTATTTATTTGACCGTATTAGTTTTGCTCTGTTCAGATTAGTTATTATATTCTATAATATTGTTTTCAATTATCTATACTTCAGTATTTATCCAATTTTTTAGTCCACGTGTTTTAGTTATTTGGTGTCTTCAAATAATGAACTGATTTTATTGATATATCTAACTGTGATTTTAATATAAATGTATATATATATATATATATATATATTATATATATATATATATATATATATGTATATATATACATATATATATATATATATATATATATATATATATATATATATATATATATATATATATATATATATATATTATATATATATATATATATATATATATATATTTGATAATTTCTGATTTGATTTTATATTTATCAATATTTCTGATTTGATTTTTATTGATCAATATTATTTTATTCCTTTATTGATTGTTTATATTCTTACCTGATTATTTTTTAGTTCATTTATTCTTTATTCATTAATTTAATTTGTTAACAGTAAAGCTTTCTGAAAAAAAACGCTTATGCAACCGAATGTCGAAATAATCTTGCAGTTTTATCAGCCATATCTCAGGAGTATCGGACACTATACAGGACACCACGCAGATGCAATCATTCTAGAACAGATTTATGAGAAAGAGAGAGAGAGAGAATAAAGTCTGACTGTAACCCTGCTGTGAAGTTTAATGAACGGGAAGATTTTGAGATGTTGATAGCCTGAAGGTAGCACTGAATGACATGATGACGTGGGAGATCTAACTCTCATTGGTGATGGACAGCTTAAATTTTTGGATTATTGACGTCTTTCCTTACAGGGTCTTTGTATTTTAATAATTTAATTGTTCTCCAATTCCTATTGTAGTTATTCTATTATTGAATTTGCCCAATTGAGTATCATAAATACAGAGGTATTACAGTGTTGATATTAGGACCTACCTACATGTTGTTTGGAAACAGGTTTATTCAAAGTTTTACCTTGCTAACTATCTTTATTTTGGTCACCATGCAATATAACTATATATATATTATATATATATATATATATATATATATATATATATATATATATATATATATATATATATATATATATATATATATGTACAGTGGGGACAAGGTAAAATTGAAAGGAAATATTTAGGTAGGTCTCTCGGCTCAACCGTAGCTGATGATAGAAATTTGTAGATGTAGAAATAACAAACAGAGCGCAGGCTGGATGGAAAAATTTTGGAATGTTGTCAGGCGTCTTGCGCGACAAGTGAATGAACATAAAGGTTAAAAGTAGAGTGTATATAAGACAGTAGTGAAACCAGCTTTGATGCATGAATGTTGTTGAAGAAGCTCTGAGAGACAAACAATTGTCAGAGGAGTAAGTGTTTTGACAGACATGTATATATAAAATATATACATGTATATATTTATACATGTATTAATATATATATATATATATATATATATATAAGATTATATATATTATATATATAGATATGTATATATGTATATATTTGTACATACATGTATAGTAAGTATATATATATATTATATCAGTATATATATATATATATATAAGATATATATATATATATATATATATAATATATATATATATATATACATATATATAATATATAAATATATATATATATATATATATTATATATATATATATATATATATATATATATAATATATATATTATATATATATAGTATACACATATATATATAGATAGATAAATAGATAGGTTCAAAATATCTTGCCTTTACTCAGGGGCATTTTCAGTGGAACAAAAGATTGCAACGAAGACTCGGCTTCGCCAGCAACAACAATGATTGATGTGGTATTTATTCCAATGCATACAAAAAAACCTATTACATTTCAGGCAACTGCTTTTCAGGTAAGGAGCAGATGTATAGGGTTTTATATCAATAAATTATTCTTGTGTTAAGGAGAATTCCTGGTATTCTGGCAACTTGTGGTTACGGGAATACGCCACGAGAAGGTAATGTAAAATTCAGTAACTGCCGTGGTAAATCACCGTCTCTCTATACCAGATCTATTTGAACTGCTGAGAGAGAGAGAGAGAGAGGCAATCGGTAATCCACGGAAGTCATGACTCCGAGATATATTACGAGAACATAGGCGCTTGTTCAAAGCAAATTTCATTCTCGTATGAAATGTGATACAAAAATAAATTCAGACAAATATTATAAATTAGTATTCTCAGGATATAAGGAAAATCATCGGTTTCTTCTAACTAGATTGATTCATTTGTATTACTGTAGACGTTTCTATTTATTTATTTTTTTTTAGTTCTCAGACAAAGCAATTAATAATCACCAAAAAGTGATTATTTGGCAAGTAAATATAACATAGTTTATCCTCTAGCCAGTGTGTCAGCTTTAACGTGTTTTTTTTTTTTTTTTTTTTTTTTTTTTTTTTTTTTTTTTTTTTTTAGCTATCCCTGATCTTCAAGTGGAATGGCGTTGTTAATTCGTGGTTCTGAATATACCAACTTAAATTCCCAGTTCACAAACAAGAATGAATTTTACATCGAGGGTAAGGCCTACAAAAATTCCTAGAATGGTATACTTGAGCTTAAATACCAGTGAACCCTGACCATCTGGCTGAAATTAGAGCCAATATATTGTGCATAGTGACGGCATTGGTATTCTGCCAGAATTAGGCATCACATTGAACCAAGTGATAGTTTAGCTGTACTCAGAGCAGAAACTCTTGTTTACAAGCGCACTGGAGACTGAAGATCGATATTGCAAACGTTCGCAGAATGCCCCCACCAGAGCGGTATTGATAACAAATGTCGGTATATGACCTTTCTTATGTTTATTGGGTGACTCATGTCGAGCAGCGGTTGGCCCCAGCAGGAATCATATTGTTTGAGCTGGGTTCTTGATTACGAAGCTATGTGGTTTTCATACGTGCATTAAAATTCTTAACAAGAAATCTTTGATTATTAGTTTTGTTGTTTTAGAATTTTGGTTAGCGTAGACTAACTTGACAAGACACAGTCACGTGAACTTTTGATTAACTAACCAGCCATGGACTGTTATGTTAATGATGACGTGAAGTTTGCTGGTGAGATTACATTTGGCATTCGCTTCTTCCAACAACTGTCACAGGAATTATTGCCTCTGAAAATCTGAGTGCATTATTTGTTTTTAATTTTCTTAGATATGAATTATGTATACAAACATAAGAATGCCCATCTCATATAATGTAAAGGTCAGCATTATCCTAACTGATTTTGGTAAATGCAAAATTACACATTAAGTCTCAAAAATGTAATATAATAGTAATCCTGATTTACTACCAACATAAACTTAGTCTGTCTTTCTATAATAGCAGCGACGGGCAGTGTGTATAAACAGCAGAGACTTAGGCAATGCAAGCTGATGAAATGCGGTACTGGGAATTCCCCGTTCATGGGGAACAATTATAAACACCAGTCAATATCAAAGGTGGTTTTCACGTGATTTCCCGCTCCTCTCGGAGAAGGACTTCTAAGGACATCACAGACCTGTCCTCGCGCAGTCTCCTTCAGCTAAACTTGCTGCCCAGCCCTCGAAGAAGACTGTTTGCCAAAGTCTCGTTCTTTACCGAATTAACCAGACAAATCACTCCACCAACTAAAAACGGCCATCCACCACCACCCACCAACTCGAGATAGAGCTCTTAATTAAACTCTTCTTACAAATAATATCATTACGTTTTCCCACACCCAAATTACGTAGAACTAACCTAATCTAACCCAACCCAACCTAACCTAACCTAACCTAACCTAAGGGCATGACGCAGACACTGGGGCTGATCCAATACTGGTATACATCTGGTGAATTTGCATCCGGGCTGCAGCAAATTCCCGATACCAGCCCCGGTTTATTTACAATGCCCCCTAGGTTAGGTTAGGTTGGTTGAAGGATCTTCTAGGTAATTTGGGTGAGGGATACATAACCAGATTATTTTCAAGAGGATTTAACGTTAGTTTTTAACTGTTATTTCATTTATTATCTGCCTGTTGAGGGAGACAGGGAGTCAGTGTCTTCGAAATATAGCTTTAACTTTCAACCATTTTGGTGTTTTTGTGGGCTTCTATTACACTGGTTTACAAAGAAATTGAGGCAAGCACAAAAATACCCGTTTTTACCTAATTTGGGGGTGCTGAATTCAAATTTGAAATTCGTTTTTACTCATCACTAGTTTTTTTTTTAGATATGCATAGTGTGCATTTTGTGCATATACGGTACATAAAGGCGTATATGCGTTCAGGGTTAATTCTAATATTGTGAGACTTATGGCTTATTTTTTAGTTATTATGCATAATACTAAGTAAGTATAGCATTACATTATATATACAATTATATATCAAGACGGATTTTGGCAGTTAGGGCAGCAGGTCTCAATCCGCACTCAGTAGTGCTCTGCCAGTCATCGGAAGATATTGAGTCTACATATTCAGGAACAAGTGGCAACAAGCCACACTGGATCAAAGTTGTCATCAGTTTTGACTCACGCAGCCTTCCAAAGTATCAGTTGGTCAAAGGCTGCTCTCTTGCCACTACAGACACCACTTGCCTTAACTAATAATGGAGCGACTCCATTTCGAATCCCAGATGAGAAAGACATCAAATTATGGTACTAAATATTTAATGGTTATTTGAAAATATTATAAAGGCCTGTCAAATTTGCAGATTACCTCGTTTCACTATCGAAGTTATTATATCCAGGGCGCCCTGTGCCCAATGGCCGAGGTTATTTCCAGGGCGCCCTGTACTGATGAAGGAAAATGAATTTGCGTCCAGTGGGCCCTTGCTTGACACACTGGAAGCTTTTTTTTTTTTTTATTAATATATATATTTGTTGTACATGACTTTTTTTATTAATAATGTCGCACACTCTACACCGGGATCAGTGAACAAATTCGAATTCAGAACTGATATTCACAAGCGACAGTATGCCTTTGCGTTCAGGGCTTTTTTGCCCTGTAGACAGAGTTGCATCCAGATGGAATTATACATACATACATACATACAAAACATATATATAGATCATATATACATAGATATATATATATAATAGGTATACATATAGTATATATATATATATATAATAGATGATATATAATATAGATAGATATATAGGATTATATATATATATACTATATATATTATATTATTATAATATATATATATTATCCTATATATCTATCTATATATATAGATTATATAGATATATATATATCACTATACTATACTATATCTCTATATAGATATATTATCTATATATATCTATATTATAGAGATAGATATATAGATATATATATATATACTAGATATATTTTTTAAAATATATATATATTATATATATATATAGATATATATATATATATATCTATTAATCTATATATATATAGATATAGAGATATATATATAGATATAGATATATATAGATATATAGACATATCTATATATAGAGTATATATATATATATATATATATATAGATATAGATATTATATATATATATATATATATATATATATATATATATATATATAGGTATATATATATAAATAGATATATATAGATATATATATATATATATCTATATATATTATATATAGATAGAGATATATATAGATATATATATAGATATATATATATATATATATATATATATATAGTATATATAGAGATATATATATTATAAAATATATATTTATATATATATATATATATATATATATATATATTGATATATAGATATATATATATATATATATATATCTATAATATATATAGAATATATGTAATATATATAATATATTATTATATCTATATATATATATATATATATATATATATGATATATAGATATATATATATATAATATATATATAATATATATATATAGATATATGTATAATTATATATTATATAATATATATATATATATATATAATATACATTATATATATTTAATAAAAATTAAAATTAAATTCCAGTAGCGTTGACAGCTATTGGTACTTAGTAAGAGTCATGTGAATGCAACACTATCAACAGGGCAAAAGATGCCACCTTGAAGGCAAGTACCATCGGTATAGGGGGGCAAAAGGGACAAGATAAAACTGATTACAGCATCAATAAAGGGCAAAATAACGCCCTCAGCGCAAGACTTATTTCCGTCATCCAACATGAGTAGAGGGCAAAAGGCCCCTTGAACGCAAAACTGTTCAATATTGGTATGGAGGATCTCAAATTGCATGCAATTACTGGTTTTATTTACCACATCTAATCCAAAATTCTGCCAAATAGCAGGGGCTAATATGGTATCAACCTCTGATTTCTATTTCCATAAGCCTATACTAGGCAAAAACGCCCTGAAAGCAGAATCAGATTGTCCCCTGTGAATATCAGTTCTAAATTCGAATGTGTTCACTGATCCCGGTGTAGAGTGTAGGACATGATAATAAAAAACATATATACAAGAAATATATCTTAATAAAAAAAAAAAAAAAAAAAAAAAAGAGTTTCCAGTGTGCCCTGAACACAAGAAACATTTCTCGAATTCTGTACAGGGCGCCAAGAAAGAGCCTCGGCCTTTTGTCGATAATATGTATCTATGGCCCGTAAGTACACAACATCAACACAAACTTTGCAACTGGCAGAGACATTATATTTGGTATTCAACAGAATGATTTATTGTTTCGTCTCTGTTCAATACTTGTCTCTGACAGGTATTCAGATTATTTACAACAACACAGTGTCGGTCTGTACGGCGAGTGTTCTGTCTCTCAGTGTCACCAAAGAGAGAATTCAAACTTTCAAATTCTGTAAATAAGAGATCTTAAACAATAACGTTTTTAAGAGTCCTATACTTAGGCTGCAATTGTAGGTCATCTTTTAGAGAAACTTTTCGCTTTCTGAAATGCTGACACTGACCATTTGGTGGGAATGTTTCCACAACTTTTCTGAAAATCTTGTCATTAGTAAATATCTATATATATATATATATATATATATATATATCATAGATATATTATAGATATATATGAATATACATATATATCATTGGGTTTTTTTGTTTAGTATCTGGGGTTTTTTTTCCATCTAAATCTGGGTTTTTGTGAAAAGTACGAGAGGCAGCCCTGCTTTTTATACTCTTTGGAAGTTTAAAATTAAGTGGCACCTTTGGTGGGCTTCTTCCAGGTGAATAGGTTCCAGGTCAATTAAAATATCTATTATATATAAAATATATATATATATATATATATATATATATATATATATATATATATATATGTATATATATATATATATATATATATGTATATATACATATATGTATATATATATATATATATATATATATATATATATATATATATATATATATATATATATATATATATATGTATATATATATATATATATATATATATTATATATATATATATAGTATATATATATATATATATATACATATATATATATATATATATATATATATATATATATATATATATATATATCTAATATATATAATAATAATAATAATATAATATATAATAATAATAATAACTAAAATAATAATAATAATAAAGGTGGCTTTAGCAAAGCTCTATCATATCTGGGATACGAATGATGTTGAACATCATAGTGACTGTACATTCTCTAGTTTAATTTGATCGTATGATGTCAATTACTTAACTTATGTGCAAGGCTGCAACGGACAAAACGTAACGTCAAAGTGCATTATAACGGTTCCTGAAACCAAAAATATATCGAAGTCAACGTCAAGTAGCTCGAGTCGTAAGCTATGAACCTGAATGCAGGGACTGATGAATATTTATTATTTAAATAAAAAGTCATAAAATTTTATGTAATCAAATTAAGTAATCTGCAAAATTTCGCTGTTTTTATATTTTTAAATGATCATTAAATATATAGTAAACAAAACCAAAAAAAGAATAATGTAGGTATTTTGTTGTGAAATATCAAATTTCACATGAGAACAGAAATATTCAGGCGCTTCTATGACATTTTCCTTATCTGGTTTATGTCGAAAATGAGCCTTCATTTAACGTCTTCCTCGACATTTTGGGTTCGAAATGACATCTCTTCATTATTAATTAATTAATTAAGGAGAAAGATCTCTACACTTACGAAAGAGAAGCCTTTGACCAACTGACAATTTCGTCCTTTGGCAAAGATTAATGATTTCCCGAAGAAGGCCTAGGAGCGGAAGATGAGGAAGGTCTTTGTCGTTCAAGGCCTCTAATTGATTGAGGTGCCAAAGACATCACAGCTGACAAGGATGGCTCTCTCTCATAAAGTCTCTCTTGGGAGGAGAAAATAATAGGACTAGTGACCCATAAAATGTCCATAGACCTATTCTTATTGTGCTGATATAGGAGGAAAAGGTGTATTGTTAGATAGACACTACATAGGCCTAAACAGCGTAATTTTTTATAGTATATCTGAGGTAAAGAAAAAGATAAAAAAAGCTAAAGATAAGGCAAAGTTTGGATACACTTTTGGAGTCAGTCAGTGGATTGTACGGATGTAAACGGTGGCATTCCATTGTTACTTGGGTGTATGTAATCTGTTCAACAAACAAACAAATAATAAAGAAGTAAAGAAGAAAAATAGTTGAAATAGGTGATACAAACACCATTTGCTTTCTTCCAGTTTCTCTGAGACTTGAGACTATAGACTCATAATGTCCTCTTTGAACGGACTTGAGACAAATCGTTGCTTTTGAAGTCGTCCTGATTATCGTTTGTCTTTGTTTGGACGCCTTCCAATGGAGTCTCCTCTCATATTCCTGCAAGCACCTTTCCCATACGTTAAAGTGCAGACACCATTTGCCTTAATTAATAATGGAGAGACGTTACTGCGAAGCAAAGGTGTCGAGGAAGACGTTAAATAAAGGGACATTTTCGACACGAACCAGATAAGGAAAGTGTTACAAAATCGCATGAATATTTCTGTTCTGAAGTGAAATTTGATATTCTATAACAATATAACTATATTATTCTTTTTTTCATGTTAATACATATTTATTGATCATTTGAATATATAAAACAGCCAAATTTTACAAACTGCTTTATTTGATTACATAACATTTTATGAACTCTTCATTTATATAACAAAGATCCATGAGGTCCTTCACTCGAGGAGCGTTTGTATTCAATTTTTTTATTTTGGAGAGTAAAATATTTTTGGTTTAGTTAACCATTAGATACATCAATGACAGTTGTCTCTTGCACGCACACATACAGTGATGCTCAAATCTCATGCGACATGACTCCATAGGATTTCGTTCAAAATTCACTAACTGGCAACCTAGCATGCTCCATATACATCTATTATTTCAATGCGGAAACGCGATTATTGCATCATACAATAAGGCCATAATATGTTTCATAAGAGTGAAATCTGTCATATATTGCAAAACTGTAAGAAAATGTCACGTGTAGCCAAATTTCTGAAAAAAAATCTTTCGAAACATTTTCAAAACTTTCGTTCACACATCGCTGAAGCATTTGACCAAAATGAAGTCGTCATCAAGCATCAGTTCAAATGTTAATAAAAAAAACGAAAATAATTGTCATAACATTCATAATGCTTACAAAGAAAACATGAAATTTGAAATAGTCCTATTTAATTGCTTTTACACCTCAACGCATGAAAAAAATGTAAATATATATATATTTACAAAAGTAGAATGCGCCTACCAATATCAACGTGTGAGGGGAGCGTGTGTGACGTATCATTAGTGTCGGTGCAACAACTACCACTTGATGTAACTCAAGTAGGTCTATACTGAGTAGCGACAATGAAATTATCTTGAAAACATTTACTTTATACGTGTTAGAGGAATATTAAGATTTTCATATATAATCATTTGTTATAATTCTTAAATATTTCAAAAAAATGATGGCATACTCGCCAATATTCGCCTATGCAATTATTCTTTTGTCAAAGCTAAGATATTGTTCCTAGGCCTAGGTGTTAGATTTCTTTACTATACACTTAACAGTCACATCTCTCTATTAACAATTTCTGGCCAGAAAGCAAATGATGTTATCTACACATTCTTGCACTTCAAGTTACGTTGTGAAAGAATTAATTATACACCAAAAGCGAGCAGAAGGACTTTTAAGAATATAATATTCTAAACAAGTTGAGAAACAAGTGTTCCATACGCCTTAATATTAATACATATATTTCGATAAATAGCTATCTTCTCCATATAATCAAAATCATTATTGTGGGCGGCCCAACGTGGGTTTGAGTGATACGCGACTGTCTTATAGTTTCCTTTATTACAATCGGTCACTGAAAAAATGAACAAACATAAATATTCACAGTGGTAACAATTTTGCCATTTTAGTTAAATGATAACTCCTTAACACTAGGACAGGTAAATCCCTTAACTCACATTAGAATCAATTTCTCAGTGATCACAATGGTTAAAATAACAATAATTGCACATAGAATCTTTAAGAAATATACCTAGGCATTACCATGCACTTCGAGGAACCAAAAATGTCATGAGCGATCTCTTAACAAAATAATACTCTTACTTACCAAATCGTTTGCTTTCCCACCGTAAGGACCATCCGTCTTAATCCCCTCGTGGTCCACTGCCTACATTCCTGAAGGGGAACGGCATCGTAATTTGTGCACATGACCCCTAACGACACTTGTTAAACGAGCCTATATTTTCCATCATATTCACATTCTTCCTATTTACTATCAACTGTTATTCATCAGCAACAACCCTCTCTTAGCTCTTAGTTTATAGAATCTAAGTACACTGCAATGCTTACCTCCTAAATCGCTTAATTTCCTCAAGGCCATGCACATCCGTCTGCTTCTAGGTTTAAAAAACACAAAGCGAGCTTCCCTCCCACGCACTTGACCAGGCGGCGGGAAACCGAGCCGATGGTTCCTTTTTCTTGCTCGTCATGAAGGGAGAGAGGAAATAGGGAAAGCGTCCAAAATCACCCTTAGTGCCCACAAAAGGGAACTTGTTCACTCGTAAATAAATTTTTTTTCTTTTTTTTATGGGACAAGAGTATACTCTTATGTCTTATATCGAGTGGCCCGAAATTCAATTACCAAACTTTTCTTTACCACAAAAACAGCGGTTTTTCATCACGCAGCGGACATATTGTTAATAGTCGCGCAGAGAAGATGCCCAAACTTTCCCGCGTCGACACCCGCCCCCTTTGAAACCTCTTGACCGCAAGAGGGTTCAACACCTATTGCCTAGCATTGTCCACTAGTTCCTGCTCTTCCTCCAGAATTAAAACAAGTTTCGACAGTGGTCTATCATAATCCTTGCCCTCCCTTCTGACAGTCACCGTCCTAACCAGTCCATCTTTCCCTGCTTTAGTCTGTACTACTCGAGCCAGTGGCCAATGGCAGCGTGCTACACTTTCATTGACCATAAGGACTATGTCTCCCACCTTGACGTTTCGTCGTTCCTTGAACCACTTCTGTCGCTGTTGTAACCCTGACAGGTATTCGCATTTCCAACGTGCCCAGAACTGCTCAGCCATGTGCTGCACTTGCTTCCATCTCTGCTTAGAGTAGCTACCTGTTGCAACATGGCACCCTGCGGGTGACTCTCCCATGTTTAAAAGCTTGTTTGGTGTGAGTGGAGCTGGGTCTCTACTGTCTGAGGTGACAATGGTAAGGGGCCTACTATTAACTGTTGCTTCCACCTCACAAAAGAGTGTACACAATCCCTCATAATCCAATTGCTGTGTCCCCAAGACTACATCCAGGAACGGCCTCCTCCCTCATATTACCTATCAATCGTTCCCATGCTCCTCCAAAATGTGAGGCGCCCGGGGGATTGAAAACAAATTCCACCCCACACTGGAGAAACTCATTTCGCACCTTGTTTTCTCCCAAGAACTCATAACTGGAGTCTAGAACCTTCCGTGATCCCACAAAATTAGTGCCGCAGTCGCATCTAATCGTCCTAACATGTCCACGACGAGCCAAAAACCTTCTGAAGGCACTAATGAATGAGTCTGATGTGAGATTTGACGCTACTTCCAAGTGTATGGCCCTCATGTTCAAGCAGGTGAATATAACTCCCCAGTGCTTTATCTGTGCTCTGCCCCTTTTCACGAAGAATGGTCCAAAAGGTCCACCCCGGTGCGATAGAAGGGTGGTTTCCCCGACTCCACGCGATCAGGTGGTAGATCGGCCATTTGCTGTTCAATTACCCTTCCATGTACCCTGCGACACTTGATGCATTTCCCTAGCACGCGCCTCACCGCTGCATTGCCCTTAACCACCCAAAATTTCTCCCTCATTAGACCCAGAACATACATTATGCCCATATGGTTGGAAACGCTCGTGATAATACTGGATAACTATGTCAGTCAAGTGGCCCTTATATGGCAGAATAATTGGATTCCTTTCGCTCGGGGCAATATTCGCCAGTGATAACCTCCCTCCAACGCACAATAGCCCATTTCTCAGGATTGGTTTCAATTTTCTTAAGGAGCTGGAAACCCTGATGGTGCTGCCCTTCTCAAGACTTGCTATTTCTACCTCATAAGTCATTCGCTGTGCTACCTGCACAACCACAGTCTCTGCCAAGCTCATAACTTGTGTAGACAAATGCATGTTTAGTTCGCTAAGCTGCTGCCTATGTTTGCACATTAAATACCTGGTAAACAATATGACCCAACCTACGGCTCTGAGTAGCCGGATCCACTTTGAGTAGTGGTGGATGATTTTATGCCATCCTGTCTGCCTACAATCCAACCCAACCCTGAAGCTAATTGTTTGGCAGACTTGCGCCCTTTTGGGACCTATATCACGCCTAACTTCTAGTCCTTCCACACTGTTGGACATGTGGGCTGGCTCTGCTGGCCAAAAACACTCCTCCTTCAGCAAAAAACCACCCGGCCCTGTTCTCCACCTTTCAGACTGCTTGGAGCGTGATGCATCGTCTGCCAGTTCCATTCAGAGTTAACGTAACCTCCACTCATTCTGATCACTTCCTTCCCTTATCATAGAGACTCGGTTCGCTATAAATGTTTGGTACCGAGCTTGATCATTCCGAATATAACGCAAGACCGTTGTTGAATCTGTCCAATAATAGACCTCGTCCACCTTGAAATCTATCATGGCCAGAATTGTGGTTCCAAGTCTTACGGCTAGTACAGCTGCACTATGCTCTAGCCGGGGTACTGAAACGTCCTTCAAGGGCGCTACCCTTGCCTTTCCCATAATGAATCTACAGGATACATTTCCCCACCGATCTGTGACCCGCAAGTATGCCACTACTCCTAAAGCCATGATGCTCGCATCCAAGAACAGATGCAGCTGTATTAGGGTAGCTGACTCCCACCCAATAACCTTTAGGCATCTTGGCACACTTATCCCTCTGGTCTGATTCAACTTGTTCACCCACACCCTGATGCGGTCAGTGGTGTTGGAGTCCAATCCCCTGTCCCAGCCTATCTTCAATCTACACAAGTCCTGCACAATTATCCGTCCCTCAATTAAAACTGGTGCCAATATGCCAAGGGGGTCGTAAATTGAGGCTATGGCTGACAACAAGCTGCGTTTAGTCCTTGGAACTGAAACCAGATCTGCCTGGACACCCAATTCATCAGTGGCCAAGTCCCACTGTACTCCCAATGCCTTTGTCTTATTTGGCCCTGATCCATCTATGAACACTGAAATGCCCTTACCGTACCACTCCCTTGGGATGGATGACAAAACCTCCACGCATGAGCTACTGAATTTCGTCAATGTACATCCCCCCCCCCTTTTTTTTTTTTCGCAAAGCTCCTTAACCGCTAACAAATTACTTAACAAGGCATCTTGACGATCCTCGGCTCTCAAACAGTCGTCTACATAGAAATTGTTAGCAACGGTGTCCCGTGCTCCCTTGGAGAACCCATTCCCAAAGTCGCTTGCTGTCTGTTTCAGCACAAAATTCGCAATGCTGGGTGACGAACAGGCCCCAAACAGATGTACAGCCATTCTAAATTCAGTTGGCTCCTCATTAAAACTATTTTCCCACCAAAAGAACCTGAGGTAGTCCCGCTGATGTTCTGGTACCCGTACCTGGTAAAACATTGTATTTATATCCCCTGAATAGGCAAACAGACCTCCCCTAAACTTAACCAACACACCCAGCAAAGAGTTCATCATATCGGGTCCCTGCAAGCTTAGGTCATTTCAACGACGTGCCCTCCACCCTGCTCGCACAGTCAAATACAACACGGACCTTGTCTGGCTTGTCTGGATGTTGCACACCAAAATGAGGGATATACCATACATTTTCCTGGCTGGCCGAGGTCACTCGCTCAGCATATCCTTTCTGTAGCATCTCGGTCATGAAGGCACTGTATTGCTTAGCGTAGGTACCATCCTTCATTAGCTTCTTACGAAGGCTGTGCATACGGAGCAATGCAATGTCTCTTGTTTCTGGCAAGGGTCCAAGATTGTCGCGCAGAGGCAGTGGCACCTCATAACCCCCCTCTACAGTTCTAACCCCCCTTTGAATTAGATCCAGCCATTTCTTATCTTCTGCAGACATTTCCCTTTTGGGAGATGCCATGTCCTGGAAGTCTCTATTATAATCTTCCACCAGCATGCGGTCCAACTCCAAACGCCTGCTAGTTACTTGGATCCTATTGATGTGCTCTTGACACCTCTAATAATCGCGCTCAAACTTTCGGCGGTACACAACGTTAAACACGAACTCTTAGCATTCGTTGCGGAACCACCATGGCCCCCTGACAAATAATTGCATTGGTGACGGCACTACCACTAAATACGCCTAACAATGCCTTAAAGAAATGGATCCAACAATGGCTTCTTATTTGTGTAGACTTAGCCTAGCTTTCCTCGAACGCCTGGTCTTCTTTGGGCGCAGCGTGGTAGCGGACGTCCTTTGAAACCAGCCTCATTTCCTCGTCTTCTCCGCACAGCTTCGCCAGAGGGGTGGTAGCCGATTTGTGACTGTGGGCGGCCCAACGTGGGTTTGAGTGATACGCGACTGTCTTATAGTTTCCTTTATTACAATCGGTCACTGAAAAAATGAACAAACATAAATATTCACAGTGGTAACAATTTTGCCATTTTAGTTAAATGATAACTCCTTAACACTAGGACAGGTAAATCCCTTAACTCACATTAGAATCAATTTCTCAGTGATCACAATGGTTAAAATAACAATAATTGCACATAGAATCTTTAAGAAATATACCTAGGCATTACCATGCACTTCGAGGAACCAAAAATGTCATGAGCGATCTCTTAACAAAATAATACTCTTACTTACCAAATCGTTTGCTTTCCCACCATAAGGACCATCCGTCTTAATCCCCTCGTGGTCCACTGCCTACATTCCTGAAGGGGAACGGCATCGTAATTTGTGCACATGACCCCTAACGACACTTGTTAAACGAGCCTATATTTCCATCATATTCACTTCTCTATTTAGGACACTTGTTAAACGAGCCTATATTTCCATCATATTCACTTCTCTATTTAGCTATCAACTGTTATTCATCAGCAACAACCCTCTCTTAGCTCTTAGTTTATAGAATCTCAGTACACTGCAATGCTTACCTCCTAAATCGCTTAATTTCCTCAAGGCCATGCACATCCGTCTGCTTCTAGGTTTAAAAAACACAAAGCGAGCTTCCCTCCCACGCACTTGACCAGGCGGCGGGAAACCGAGCCGATGGTTCCTTTTTCTTGCTCGTCATGAAGGGAGAGAGGAAATAGGGAAAGCGTCCAAAATCACCCTTAGTGCCCACAAAAGGGAACTTGTTCACTCGTAAATAAATTTCTTTCTTTTTTTTATGGGACAAGAGTATACTCTTATGTCTTATATCGAGTGGCCCGAAATTCAATTACCAAACTTTTCTTTACCACAAAAACAGCGGTTTTTCATCGCGCAGCGGACCTATTGTTAACAGTCGCGCAGAGAAGATGCCCAAACTTTCCCGCGTCGACATTATCATCTTTTATTCCTCAAAGAACAGATAATATGCACAAATAAAAACATAAGCAACGGATTACATTTTAGAAGGCTTAGAAATTTTTTTAGGTCTATAAATCATTTTGCAACATACAAGCAGCTTAAACACAGCCTAAAAAATCAGTATTCAAAGAAAACTGGTTGTATTTCATATTCCTATCGTATTCCTCAAAGAACTGGTAATCTTAACAAATAAATTCATTAGTAACAGATTACATTTCAAAAGGCTTAGATGATTTCTTTAGGCCTATGAAACATTTTGCTTAAACATAGCATAAACTTCAATATTCAAAGAAAACTTGTAATTCATATTCCTACTTTGAAAATGTTGTTATGACTTGAGCCCATTAGGTCTACTGTCATAATGCTGCAGACCTGGTTATGTTGACCAGTCCGAGGAACATGTTAATTATGCTTTCACTGATGGCACCGCTTACGTAATCACACCGCACCTGT